>NC_043986.1:34700283-34918058 GCF_902150065.1 Myripristis murdjan | reverse complement strand
TGCAGTTCCTGAGATATTGACAAAATGGTGGAAAAATAAGGGCGTGCCAAAATCGCACCAAAATCGACACATACTCCCCTCACTAAATTGGCTGTATCTCAGAAAGTATCCATCCGAGAAGCCTAAAATTTTACAGTGCGCCTATTGGATACATAAGGAACAACTGGTGAATTTTTCAGAATTTTAGAGACCCAAGTGCGTGGGATGTCCTGAAAATTTGGTGAAATGACATGGAATGACCCAATAGTAAACTTACAATCATTCAAGAGCATATTGATAAACAAGGTCCAATGCCTTTATGCTTTTATGTGAGAAAAACACCTAATGCCACACCATTCTATTGGCAATGAGTGTGAAAAGCTTATCCGTTCCTTCACTTCCTTCCCCCATGAACAACCTTTCCACAAATATTCATGTTGCATGACTTTGTTAGGAAGATACGTGCCTTTTTGTGTGACACTGCCCACTGCTACACCCCTCTTTGACTAATCAGTATGAAAAGTTAACAGTTCCTTGCCCCATGGCCATCCTTTTCACAAAGTTGCATGCAAAATTTTCAATAGAGATATCCTGCTAACAGACCCACAGACAAACAGAATGGGGAAAAAACAATGCCCGGTCCAGTTCTGCATACATAAACAATAGGCTTCAAACACTGTGCTTGGACCCTTAAAGGCAGAATGAGTAGGATTTGTCGTTGTGGTTTGTAAACAACATTCAAATTTGGACCCTTTTCCATGGTTAAGCAAACCACCGACAGCAAGTTGTTGTTTCTTAGGATAGTGACAGAATGGAATGAACACCCTAATTGTAAAACATTTTATTGCTATCCTAGGAACAAAAACAAACAAACAAACAAACAAACAAACAAAAAAAATGGCTGATAGGGACCTGGCTGGGAGCTAGACACCCACTGCCAAAGGCTGATGCCCAAAAATGTCCCGAACACAGCAAAACAAGAAAATCTCGGCAGAGGGCAGGGTCACTGCAGATACATACCTCTGTTCACTTCTAGTGGTTCATAAGTGATGATTGAGAGGGATCATTTTCGCTTGAGTCTATACATTGGTTTTCTTTTGTCTGTTTGTTTTTTGTTAGGAAAATCCTACTCATTCAAACATTTCTGGCATCTACAGTAACAAAAAGTGAATCATGACTACACTTCAGTAAATGGGGATCTCAGTTTTTGCAGTCTTGTTTTGACTGATCTTCAGCTGACATTACAATGACATTTAAGTGTAAAGTGACATTAAAATTGCCTTCCACTCTCCAAATGAGCAAACTGCACAGATCTGCTGAACACTACATTAAGAGGAAGAAATGCTGTTATTGGAGACTCTTAAAATTGGAGATACAAAATTCAAGACTCATTGTATTAATAAGTCAAAATGGCACATTAGATGATTCAGAATTGGTTGGATGGTTATTGGAAAGTGATACCTGCAGGATGTAGAACAACTGCAGAACAACTTTGGCTAAACTAATTACCCAAACAAGTAACTCAGCCCACTAACTCTAGCTATTCTCTTTGTGGAATCAATCTGAGTCTGCGGTGCAACTGAGACTGCAACACAAACATGTCTATAATTGAATATGAAAGAAAGAAAATGCAACGAATATATCTTTGTTTAAGGCCAAATGTGAGAAAAAGCAGGAAGATTTTAATTAACACAATCCAACATCGCAATTCCATCAAGGGATTATCACAAAGAACAGAAGGGAAGATCAAGACTGACATGAAATTTAAACTTAGTCTTGCTCCTTTACAATGATTTACTCTACAAAAACAAAACAAATGGAGGACTTTTCCCTAAACAGGTTACTAGCACAAAATTGTAAAACAGAATATAGTACCTGGCAAGGTTTTCCTGAAGTTATGATAGAGTGAGAAGAATCAAAAACTCATTTTGATGTCCCTGTGGACATCAGGCCATAAAAAATGTCTGTATTAAAGGCCTGTCCAACTTAATTATGGCCTGTGTCTTCATCAGGGATCCTGAGCATATCCTGTCTGTTCAGTCGGAATAAAGCTGCCTTGCATACAGTGTGTGTGTGAGGCTACAAGTCTTTTAGCATGCTAATCTGGGCAAAGATCTTGAGTGCAGGACCCAGTTTGATGTTCATGGTTCCCATGAGATGATCTTCCTTCAGCAGCATCAGGGCCTGCCCGTCAATCTCCTGTGAACGGAACTCTTCAGCAATCTCCAGGCAACCTGCAACAACAACCAACTGCAGTTACGCTAAACCACGGCAACTACAAGATAGGCAGTTTGTCTAATGTGTCATAATCTCCATGACATCAAAACTTCAGTGTGTGATTCCTGACCACAGGAGGGTGTTATGAGCTCAAACTGTCTGTAAACACACAGAGTCAGTCCTGCTGTCAGGTTTGTGACAAACTGCCTTCAATCTGTCTGAGAATGAATTTTTGCATGGAAATATGGCATACAATTCACTCTCACAAGGCTCCGGTTGGATTAATTTCAAACTTACTTGGATAATTTTCACTGCCTCACCTTCAAGCAGAGAGAAGGGACAAATCAGTGAAATCACCTGGTGGAGATTCTGGTTTGAATGAAGACTTGCAGCCTCCTGGCCCTCCATGGCACATGGTTCGACACACATGGGTAAATGTATATGGTATAATAACTGTCAATTTTCCTAACATGGTTCACCATGAAACCAGCCTACCATTCCAACCCAAATGTGTTTATCTGCAGAAATTTGCAGTTTCAGAGAAGCTTTGAATAAAATCTTGGTGGCAAGGGGGTGAGGAGGAGGGCAGGGGAGGAGCATATTCAGGCTGATACAGAAATGTAAAAATCTTATACTATGATATAACAACAGGTTGGCAGTAAATTATAGCTCAAGTGTGCCATTTTCACATATCCAGTGCATATTACTCACAGTCTACCCAAAGTCAGGTATAGACAATACGTCTACACAAGAGCAAACCTGGTATCAATTTTTATGTAAACATGTCATGCCAGATAGAAGCGAGGTTAACCCAGTTCTGACCAAACAAACAACTAAGGAGAATAGCCGAAGAAAATCTAAACCTGACCCAGCATGTGTTCCATGTAAAAGAAAGCTGGGAAGTAGCAGGAGTAAATGGTAATGGGTTGCCATGGTGGCGCGCACAGACGCAGCGGCTTACAGCTCTCCACTCTCGGTGCCATATATGTTTTTGTATGTGTGAACGGTTGTGTTTTTAGCTGAAAACACCACCATATGTTGGGCAACGTACGTGTACAGTCGTCAGGACCCTTTGAGCTTGTGATTACGCTGCGAAATACCAATTTCACCGGACTTTCATCGCTACCAGGACATTCCGGAGGACGCCGTTAGAACACCGGGGTCTCCGTGGATAGTTCTTCCCAGCGACAAGTTCAAGAGGAAACGTAAACAAACAAAGGAAACAACAGCTGTCAGGACCTTTTGAGCTTGGGAAATACCAATTTCACCGGACTGTGATTGCTACCAGGACATTCCGGAGGACACCAAAACAAAACCAAAGCGAGGCTGCAGGGCCGGTGCATTAGCACGGCTGAAAAGACAACCCTTTAAGCCGCTGCCTCCCAGCATTTTCCAATGCCAGGTCCATAACTAACAAAATTGACAAACTGCGCCTGCACATGCCATCCAACAAGTGTTTCCGTGACTGTTGCATTTTTCTGATATCAGAGACTCGGCTATTCAACTAGCAGGTTGCACGATGCTTTCTATTCTGCCCTGCACCGAAAGTACTGAGCCCTAATTTCGTTGCATTATTATACCGTATATGATTGTGCAATGACAATAAAGATCTATCTATCTGTCTATCTATCTATCTATCTATCCACCTCACACACAAGTGCTCCATCACCAGGGCATAAGGTGCACATGGAAAGTGAGAGAACAAAAGTTGTTTGCTGTGTCAATTCAAGCAGGCAAAATCTAGTGGACATCAACATGGTTTTGAACAGCATGCATCACAACATAAAGGCATCAATTAAACTGCAGTACTGTTACATAGGTGGCAGTGCTCACCTGGCAGAGAACAGATGAACTCATAGACATCTTCAACATTCCACTTGCCAGGGTTGCTGGGTAGGAAGCTGTGGGGCACGAAGGGTAGCTCAGAGCCTGGGCCTGCAAGCACCTGCTGTGATGCCAACAGGGGTGATGAGGGTCCTTTATAGCCAGACAAGTCTGAACACTGACTGAAATCCGCCATCCCAGGGTGAACCAAGTGACCAGAGGACAAAGTACCAGCAGCAGATTTCTGAACAGATGTTGGGATCTAGATAGATAGAGATAGATAGATAGATACTTTATTCATCCCGCAGGAAATTCACAGTTTTTCAGCAGTATCCACAGATTACAGATTAAGTAAATAAAAAATAAAAAATAAGATCTAAGTACAACAGAATAAGATCTAAGTACAACCCAGTGTACAAAAAGCAATGTGCAAAAAAAAAAAAAAAAAAAAAAAAAAAAAAAAAAGGATCTGAAACCACAGTCAGTCAAAGATGTCAGCTGTATTTTCATAAACAATAATGGTTGGCATAAAATAGAATTGTACAGTCAACAATTTGGTAAAAGGACCATACCAGATATTTTGAAGGTTTGACCCATTTACTACAGTTCACCCACATTTTGCACAGCAATAAACCATTTTACAAATCATGTGGAGAAAGATTTCACAGCATATAATCAAACTATAAATTATATATTTTTGGTTGAAAACACCTACCTCATAATGTTTTGCTTCTGTGCTACCAAGTTGTCACAATTCATAAACTATAGCAGTGATAATTAGCTGTGTAAAGCAAATGTTCTCTGGGGACTATTTTCCAGCAGAAAGACCATTTCATCCAGTTTCATCATAACACAACGGTGGTGCTGCTTTTAAGAAAGAAGATTAGCAGAAATGTGAAGTATATGTACATATTGAGATATTGCACAAACATGCAAAATGACTGGTCTCGTAGAAAAATACTGCTTGAATTTTTGTAATAAGGTTCGACTGGACTTTTATCAAAAGTCAGATTTCATCCAGCTGATGCCATTTACCTCTGATATGATGTGATGCAAGATTATACTGACTGCAATATTTTTGTAGAATTTATCAATACTTAACTAGTTGTTTATATAGGAAGCCTGTTATCAAATCTGATTCTTATGAGACATTTTGATCAGATTCCACAGAACTGACCCTTCGCTAAGCTTCTCCCTAGAGTGGCAACTGCCCGATCCCATGTTAGCAACCGTAAATAGGCATAGGAGGCCTGTCAAGCTTGCAGAACAAGGAAAATGCCAAAATGGTGTGCCTGTGGGACCAACAGCAGTTATTCTGAAAGTTTAGAGGTGGGTGTCATATTTTTCCCATTTCCGAAGCCGCATTTGGGGCTGAGAAAATACACCACATAAAAGAAACATTAGTACTGTTGGTTGCAAGACAGACACGCTTTCTAACGTACAATATCTTTAAGCATTTTGTGAATTGCCAGTCTACTGGCAGTCTACTTGTGTAATGCAAGAATGGCAGTATCATCAGAGTATTTAAGGTATGTGATGTTAGTGTGAGGGCTAGTACAGTCATTTGTATAGAGAGTGTACAGAAAGGGACTGAGGACACAGCCCTGGGGGGCACCGGTGTTTGTGATGACAGTTGATGATGATGCTGTACCTACTTTGACAGTCTGGGGTCTATTGCTAAGAAAATTGTGAATCCAGTGGATGAGAGGTGAAGGGATATTGAGGTTATGGAGTTTCTTGATCATCTGGGGGCATTGGATGGTGTTAAAGGCAGAACTAAAATCAACAAAAAGAACTGTAGCAAAACTGTCTGTAGATGAATCCAGATGTTCAAGGAGGGAATGGAGGAGGCATGCCACAGCATCTTCTGTCCTCCACTTGGCCTTGTAGGCAAACTGATAGGGGTCCAGCTGAGGTCTGACAGCTGGAAGGATGATGTTCAGGATCAGTTTTTTTTCAAGCATTTCATAATTATTGATGTCAGCACAACTGGACGATAATGACTGGGTTCTGAGGGGCGGGGCTTCTTGGGTACTGGAATGGTGGAACAGGTTTTCATTGAGGGTATCTCTGCACTTTGCTCCATTCACCTTTCCCTCAACCCTGACCAGTCTCCCAGTCCCTGCTGCTGAAAAACAGCAGGCTTCCGTCTAGCCACTCTGCCATAAAGCCCAGATCAGCGGAGGGCCGCAGTGATGGTTGTCCTTCTGGAACTTTGTCCCATCTCCACACAGGATCTCTGGGGCTCAGTCAGAGTGACCATTGGCTTCTTGGTAACCTTTCTTTACTAAGGCCCTTTTCCCACGATTGCTTTGGCCGAGTGACCAGCTCTTGGCTCCTGGTTGTGCCAAACTTCTTCCATTTGAGAATTATGGAGGCCACTGTGCTCTTGGGAACCTTCAGTGTAGCAGACATTTTATGTAGTCTTCCCCTGGTCTGTGCCCTGCAACAATCCTGTCTCTGAGCTCTGCAGGCAGTTCCTTTGACCTCATGGCTTGGTTTTTGCTCTGATATGCATGTCAGATGTGAGGCCTTCTATAAAGAGGAGTGTGCCTTTCTACATCATGTCCAATCAATTTAATTTACCACAGCTGGACGCTAATCAAGGTGTAGAAACATCTCAGCAACCATCAAGAGAAATTATAGGCACCTCAGCTAAATTTAAAGTGTTGTTGTAAAGGGTCTGGATACTTATGTCAGTGTGATATTTCAGTTTTTCCATTTTAATAAATTTGCAAAAAATTCTAAAAATCTGTTTTCACTTTGTCATTATAGGGTACTGAGTGTAGATTAATGAGAAAAAATTAATTTCAAAGATTGTAGTACACTATATTACCAAAAGTATTCGCTCACCCATTCAAATGATCAGAATCAGGTGTCCTAATCACTTGGCCTGGCCACAGGTGTATAAAATCAAGCACTCAGGCATGCAGACTGTGAAACAAGACATTTGTGAAAGAATGGGCCGCTCTCAGGAGCTCAGTGAATTCCAGCGTGGAACTGTCATAGGATGCCACCTGTGCAACAAATCCAGTCGTGAATTTTCCTCGCTCCTAAATATTCCACAGTCAACTGTCAGCTCTATTATAACAAAATGGAAGCGTTTGGGAACAACAGCAACTCAGCCACGAAGTGGTAGGCCACGTAAAGTGACGGAGAGGGGTCAGCGGATGCTGAAGCGCATAGTGCAAAGAGGTCGCCGACTTTCTGCACAGTCAATTGCTACAGAGCTACAAACTTCATGTGACCTTCAGATTAGCCCAAGTACAGTACGCAGAGAGCTTCATGGAATGGGTTTCCATGGCCGAGCAGCTGCAGCCAAGCCACACATCACCAAGTGCAATGCAAAGCGTCGGATGCAATGGTGTAAAGCACGCCGCCACTGGCCTCTAGAGCAGTGGAGACGCGTTCTCTGGAGTGATGAATCACACTTTTCCATCTGGCAATCTGATGGACGAGTCTGGGTTTGGAGGTTGCCAGGAGAACAGTACATTTCAGACTGCATTGTGCCGACTGTGAAATTTGGTGGAGGAGGAATTATGGTGTGGGGTTGTTTTTCAGGAGCTGGGCTTGGCCCCTTAGTTCCAGTGAAAGGAACTTTGAATGCTCAGGATACCAAAACATTTTGGACAATTCCACGCTCCCAACCTTGTGGGAACAGTTTGGAGCGGGCCCCTTCCTCTTCCAACATGACTGTGCACCAGTGCACAAAGCAAGGTCCATAAAGACATGGATGACAGAGTCTGGTGTGGATGAACTTGACTGGCCTGCACAGAGTCCTGACCTGAACCCGATAGAACACCTTTGGGATGAATTAGAGCGGAGACTGAGAGCCAGGCCTTCTCGACCAACATCAGTGTGTGACCTCACCAATGCGCTTTTGGAAGAATGGTCAAAAATTCCTATAAACACTCTCCTCAACCTTGTGGACAGTCTTCCCAGAAGAGTTGAAGCTGTAATAGCTGCAAAAGGTGGACCGACATCATATTGAACTCTATGGGTTAGGAATGGGATGGCACTTCAGTTCATAGTATGAGTAAAGGCAGGTGAGCGAATACTTTTGGAAATATAGTGTATCAGGGTGCAACATAACAAAAATGAGAAAAAGTGATGGGGGTTTGAAAACTTTCTGAATGCACTGTCTCTTTCACCACTGGCCATAGAACACACATTAATCTGTGTCTACAAAAATTTACTTTTAGTGTAAATTTCAAAGTTATTACCATTTGACACTAGAATTTTCAAATGTCCCTGAATGCCTCTATGTATCTGTCTCAGTGGCCACTAACACACTATAGCAGGTCAATAGCAACCCCCTAACAAAAAACCCAAATACCATAGCAACCATTCAGAACACCATAGCAAATGCCTAGCAACTCCTCAGCAACCATCAGGAACACCATAGCAACCGCCTAGTAACCACCCAGAACACCATAGCCACTACCTAGCAACGCCTTGGCAACCATCAGTAACACCATAGCAACTACCTAACAATGCCTTAGCAACCACCCACAACATCATAGCAACCGCCCACAGACATCATAATTGGCCACTCAAAAGATAACTGCCTGGAAACAATCCGGACCACAGTAACTGCCTGACAATCCCCTAATAACAGCAGCAATTTAGCAAAATAACTAAAAAACAAACACAACCTACAAACGGCATAGGGATGGTGGTTTACCATATGGCTACATGGTCGGCAACAGAGGCAGAAACTAAAAAAAGTTAGCTAGCTAACCTTTGCGAATAGCTTTTAGCAAAGAGCTAACTAGACTGCCATTAGCATGATCCTTTCTTAAGGAAAGTTGCTGAAAATAGCAGTTAACAAATCATGTGTAAACCTCACCAGGATTTACTTTTTTCAAGTTGTAATGATATAACAATGTAATACAGCAGGTATTCCTAGAGACTGTTCAAATTAACTTAAGTTGCTAGTATTAGCCAGTTGGCTAGGCGCTAGCTAGCCTAGCTACTTGTAGCTAATAACTATTTACTTATTAACTTGGCTAATGTTAATCAGCGTTAATGAATACATTATCTTGATTTATCATTATCCTGAATTCATAATTAAACATTGCTAATAACCTATATTCATCATTAGTAAATGATCTATGTTAATTACTCTTGTAGAGTTTGTTCTATCTACTGGTGGCTGAAGATATGGCTGAATAAATGGCCCATACATGGAAAAGATCAGCACCACTGGAGCCACAGTTATGCATCATATGCCAGAGAGACAACACCGAAAAGCCCATGATAGTAAGCAAAGATGGTCTCGAGTCAGTTGATACTATTAGACAACTGCGGGCAAAATTACATAATGAGAATTTCACAGAAGCAACTGATCATCTCACTTAAGTATTTCAAGGGGATGTTCCTCAGTTTGCATGGCATAAAGACTGTCGATCTAACTACATGAGTAAAGATAAATTGGAAACGTTAAAGAAAACAGGATTTAAAGAGGATGGCGAAAGTTTGTCTGTATCAAGTGCCAATATTCAAAATGTGAGTTTACGAAGCAAATTACTTTCAATGGATTGGGGAAAATGTATCTGTTGTCAACAAGATCAGAAAGAAGCACTTCATCTCATTCAAGAAATGAAAGTCAGCAGCAGAATACTAAAAGCAGCAAACTACGACCAGTTCTTAAGAGTTCGTTTAGCCTGTGTCATGACCTGACAGCTGCAGATGGAAGATACCATCGGAGTTGCATCATCAAGTTTGAGCGTAGGAACAAGCACATAGAAGAAATGTCACTCCAGAGCACAGAGATTGCATTAGTGTGGCTTTGTCAGGAACTTGAGCAATCAGCAAAGCAAGCAGATATCCTAGATCTTGTAGATGTTTGGGACAGGTACTGTAAAATAGCTAGTGATGCTCAGCTTGATATACCACCTTCATTTCTTAGTCACAGGAGCACTTTCAAGGAAAAAATTGCTCATCATCTTGAGGGCATATATGACTTTGTTGTGCTGTATGATCAGCCTCAAAATGAACCTCGTACTGTACTTGTACCATTCAAATTCCGTCATGTTGCAGTATCAGCAATGATGTCAGACAACACTGCAAAAACTGAAAGACTCATTCCATCATTTAAACATCATAATGAGAATATGTTCTTAAGCATGGTACATGTTGCATTGAAGATACGAGGTGACATGTTGTCACACCCCAGACCAAATGGGATAGACATAAGTGACAAGAGAGCACTTGACAGCATTCCCAACAGCTTGTACATATTCCTTAACTTATTACTAGGTGGTCAATGTCTCCTGGAGGATGATGAACTGGATGATGATAGGAGCACAGCTAAGCAGCATCTTAGAATCATCAGCATGGCACAGGATCTTATGTACACAGCCAGTGGAGACAAGTTCTTCACTCCTAAGCACATAGGAATGGCCAGTGCTCTACACCAAGCTACGTGTTCAAAAGCGTTAGTTTCACCAGGCTGGTCATGTCATGAGTTACCATGAGGTGCTCAAACTTGACACAGCGTTGGCTAAAATGACAATACAGAACACGGGGCATGATGGAGCTGTTGTTCCCCAAAATCTAGTCAAGAGTCGCTTTGTGCATTTCTCTGCAGACAATGTTGACATTAATAAGTGCACTCTTGATGGAAAAGGAACATTCCATGCCACTCAAGTGGCTGCCTGGCAACAAGGTCCACCTGAAGGTAACCTACTCAACAGAACTGATATTCTTTCTACAGGCCCCTTAGACATCCCCATCCATGAATGACATCATACCTGCATCAAATAGAGGAATCAAAGAGCATCGATACAGTGGTGTGTTAGCAGCCAGCTGTTTCACACAGCTGCCTGAAGAATGTCCTGCTGCATAGAAAGCACATGCTACTGACATACCTTTATACCTTTATTTTGTCAAGGGCATCTCACAAACCTATGTGATCCTGGACATTCTACAACCAAGAGGCGAGCACAGTCAATCCAGAGAAAACCACAGTAGGGTACTTACCTATCACACAGGCTCCTGCAACAGAACTGGATACCCTGAACACCGTAATCAAGCGAGTGCTCCATGTCTCCAAATCAATGGCACAGTGGTATGCCATTCTGACAGTGGATGAGGCACTATATCCAAAGCTGCTTGAACTTAAGTGGTCTGTAGAGGAGTACAAAGATGTGCTTATTCCCTGCCTTGGAGAACTTCACATTGCCATGAACTTTTTGAGTGTGACTGGGCGACACATGGCAGATTCTGGACTGAGGGAGCTATGGGTGGGGTATGGTCTTCCGGGAACTAATGCTGCCCAGCATGTCATGACAGGAAAAGGGCATGCGCGTGCCATGAGGACCCACAAAATTACCCTTCAAGCTCTTTGGCAACTATTAAGTCCAAGTCTGTATGCATTCCTGGATAATGTTGATATTACGCTGACAGCCGAGCTTACATACATAGATGCTGATCACATTACACAGATGGTCGACAAACTCACTACCAACAGATTTCAGCAGCCTATGAAAGAGTTCTCCTCAGCTCTCAACCCAAATGCTGCATTCTGGTGGGGCTATATGACTATGGTGAGCATCCTACTCTGCTTCACAAGAGTACAGTGTGATGGGTTATGGGATCTCCATCTGTATACTTTCAAGCAAATGCTGCCATTTTTCTTCAGGTATGATCACATCAACTATGCCAGATGGGGTACAGTATACCTGGCTGTCAGCTCTCCCACCAGAAATCCTCCTTGAGTTCCAGAAAGGGAACTTTGTTGTTAAACGCACTGATAGACACTTCAATCAGGTGTCAGCAGACCCTGGAAATAAATGGGCAAAATTTTGCACGGCTCTAACTTGCACAGATTTTGTGCAACGTCCACACACAAAAAAAAAAACGTCTTGTGGAAAAGCGGAGTGTCAATTTTCGAACCAATCCGACATTACGCTTTTTTGCAATTCCACTTTAAAATAGGAATTTCGCCGCAATACACTCTAATGAGATTGTTCAGAGGGCCTGCAAGAGAGAAAGTCCCCTCTCACTGACACAGAGATACATATGCGGCTCTGCATCTCTCCTTATCTGTAGTGCTGGGCGGTATACCAGTTCATACCGAATACTGGTGTTATTTTTTTTTTTTTTATGATATGAATTTTTCAGATACCCCAATACCGGTGTGTATGTGTGTGTGAGTGTGTAGCGCACATAACATTTGGAACAGCATGCGGAACGTAGCGCCGCGGGACATCATTGGAGGGGGGACTGTTTTTTTAGTTGCACTCACTAAGCAGTGGGGAATCCAGCTGAAGAACTTTTACCAAAATGAGGAGCTGTGTTGGCTGTTTGGAAATTCTTCGGCCTCTGGCAAAAGCAAAGAAAATTTCCAGGCTACAGCAGCGCACTGACATAGATTGTGTAACAAAGTGAAGAGTTGCCACTCCGGTCTATTTTCACTGGCTAACAGCAGCACACTGGCTTAGCTTGTCTATTCAGAGAAGCGGTATCACTTCGGCTTTTTTTCAATCTATGTTATCAGGCATACTACTGCTCATTCATTGGTAGCTGGATTGTTAGGTCTATTTGATAAGTAATTCACATTTTTAAAATAATAATATTTTAACATATTATTAAATCAGTCAAATCAGTCTGCATATTAATGCAAGTGGCCTTAAATTTGCATAATAAAAAGGTTCTGTATTTTGACTGAAACTGTCATGCATTCTGATTCCTTCACTTCATTAGAATCATGAGTGCCACCTCTTTGCATCATTTTGTGTTGCCATGTAAACCTGTATTAATACTAGGGTGGCCAACTTGGACATTAACGTCCGGTTGTCTGGACATCAATGTCCAGTATTCATTTCTCATAACAGTAAAATAGGTCATTCTAAGTTAATTTACTGCAGTAATTCTTCTCTAAATCATTAGAAAATGTGGTTAACATCCAGTTGTGCATGAAAAAAGAAACCAGTGATATACCGTGAGACCGATATAATTTTGAAAAATACCGTGATATACATTTTTGGTCATACCGCCCAGCACTACTTATCTGTCTCAAGGGCCACTAGCACTGCTGCCAATACATTCCAGCAATCACCCCGAACACCATAGCAAGCACCCTAAATACCATTGCAACCACCTAGCAACACCATAGCTACCACCCACAACACCATACCAACTGCCTAGCAACTTTTAGGAACACCATAGCAACACCCTAGCAACCACCCAGAGCATCATAGCAACTGCCTAGCAACACCACAGCAACCCTCAGGAGCAACATAGCACCTGCTTAGCAATGTCTTAACAACCATCAGCAAAACCATAGCAACTGCCAAGCAACACCCTAGAATCAACCAAGAACACCACAGCAACTTTAAATGTCTTTGCAACCATTTGGAACACCATATCAATATATAGCAATGCCTTAGCAACCACCCAGAACACCATCACAACTGCTAAGGCACCACTTGCAACCACCTTAACATTCTTTAGGCACCAGCCTGAACACAGCAACAGTTTAGCAAAACAAATACACAACCACCTACAAACGGCATAGTGAAGGGATGGCAGCTGACCACATATCCACACAGTCAGCAACAGAGGCAAGCACATTTAAAGTTTCTTCAGGGACTTTAGCAAAGTGTAGATATTTTATTATTGTTTTATTATTGTTATTATCATTATTATTACCATTACTATTGTTGCAGTTATAGTTATTATCATCATTATTATTATTATTATAATTATTATCACCATCATCATCATCATCATCATCATCACAAATCTCTGTGGAACCTACATTGTACTATTTTCTGCATTGTATTGTGTTGTCTTTGTGGTGCGGTGGTCATTCCCTTTAATCTCACATGTTCACTTCATTTTAACTTTTTTACACATTCACCCAATAAAATGAATACAAAATGTTTTTTTAAAAATGCTAATTACTCATTTAATCATTTTGAATATCCAGTTCATTTAAAACATCCCTAGATGCTATACAAATAAAGTTGAATTGAAATTTAATTGAATTCAACGGAAATCCAAACAGAAATTTACAAGCGGTGCAAACCACGGCGTTTTGCTAAATTGCAACGCAGGCTTTTGAGAAACCAAATAGTGCGATACAAGATGTGAAACGTTTCCATGTTTTGCACTTACTTTTAAAAAATACTACTGACAGCCTCATTCTTATTTTTCGATTATCTTCGGCTGTCTGGCTTGAATCCAAAATAATTCCGCACAGTAGTGTTAGGTTTTGATACAATCTGGGCTGTTTTCATTTTTTTTTTTTCCACGCCTTTACCTACTCAACTTCCAGGAGGGTGCAGGTCAGCAAAAGCATGAACTTAAATCTCCACACTCTCAAAGCACAAAACACCTCTCTACCTAACTAAACCATCTCAGGGGCAAGATACTACGGTCACTGTTACCTGAGATTTGGCACAGGCTCATTCAGGGCTGCAATAAAAAGTGTGCTTGTCTTCCACATCTTCCTGACTTGCAAGTAGGGATGGCAAAAATGGAAAATTTTCTTGGTCGACCACCGGGCCTCATTAATCGGTTTATTTCGGTTAACCGAGAATATTATTTGACTGTCTGTAAACCTTAAAAGAATAACCGCAACGAACAACAGTTTCAGACATTTTTTAAAGTTTCTGAATATCATAAGCGGTCACGGAGAAATCGTTATGTAAAGTAGGCATGCTGAATCCTGTCGGTGCCGACATCGCCGGGTTTAACATACTCCTGTGTTTGTTTCTATCATAACAAAACGCCAACATTTGTAATAACGTTAGGTCACTAAACCATCCCAAACCAACCGGTAAATCAAACTGTCAGTGGTTTACTCGCTCTGATGTTTACATTCAACGTCCGCGAGATCTCTTTTTCTTCACGCCCTTTCTATGCTTTCTGGCACACTCGACTCGCGAGACCTCCTTAGGAGTGAAGGTCTCGCGAGCATATGCTCGCAGGGGCAGGTGTGTGGCTTGTACCAGTGCACACTGGGTAATGTAGTATAGCCAAATCGCAAGGAGAGAAATAGAACAAGACGGTTCTATGAGCTCACGAGAAATCCCAGTACGCTGTAAAAACTACAGGCTACTCTAAAGGCTACAACTGAGACGTGCTGGTACTCCGTACCGGTGCATACCAGCCCACTTCAACCATCATAATTCTGTTGGAAGTGAACAAACGCACGTCACATTCCAGGCTGACTCAACTTCTTTTTAACCGACAAGATTATTCGGTTAAAGTTCAAACAGTCAACAACCGGTGAAACGGCCACCGGTTAGCATCCCTACTTGCAAGTAGCATCATGATTTCAAGAAAAAGAAACTGACAACTGTCTCACCTTCTTTTTTAGACTCTAAACTTGAGTTTTTGTGGTTTCCATTCAGTGCTCTTTGTTTCTTCATATTCTCCATGGTGGTTTTGCGATTTGGGAACAGACCCACTCGCGCAGTACATCCCACATTGTAGCTGCAAAAGTAAAATGAAGGTTAGTTTAGCTTTTCTCTGAAAAAAGGTAGCTTCACTGGTCAGCCAATCCACGATCTCGGTGGAGAGCTAGGGGGTATTTTACAAAGCAAGCTGACTGGATCCAGGTGTAATCCAGGCAGTTCACCAGTCTAGGAGAGCTTCAAGTCTTGTTTTACAACGCAAGCTCAGAATTATCAGTGTTAAATTATTATGGTAAACAATCCTTTGGAGCAAGTCTGGTCCAGGGCAGGCTAAACACCAACTCCTTTTGGTTCAAAAGCTTTTTCATTTATTAGATAGATAGATAGATTTTTATTGTCATTGCACAATCATATACGTATAATAATGCAACGAAATTAGGGCTCAGTCCTTTCGGTGCAGGGGAGAATAGAAAGCATCGTGCATCTTGCTAGTTGAATAGCCAAGTCCAGTAATAGATGGCTGCAGCCATGTCTCTGATATCAGAAAAAATTCAACAGTCACGGAAACACTTGTTGGATGTGCAAGCACAGTTCGTCATCCCGTTCGCCATGGACCTGGCGCTGGAAAATGCTGGGAGGCGGCGGCCCAAGGGCTGTCCTTTCAGCCGTGCTAACGCACCGGCCCTGCAGCCTCGACGTCCTCCGGAATGTCCTGGCAGTGATGAAAGTCCGGTGAAATTGGCATCCCGCAGCGCAATCCCAAGCTCAAAAGGTCCTGATAACTGTTGTTTCCTTTGCTTGTTTACGTTTCCTCCTGGACGGTCACTGGGAAGAACTATCCACGGAGACCCCGGTGTTCTAACGGCGTCCTCCGGAATGTCCTGGTAGCGATGAAAGTCCGGTGAAAATGGTACCTCACAGCACAATCCCAAGCTCAAAAGGTGCTGATGACTGTACGCGTACATTGCCCAACATAAGGTGGTGTTTTAAGCTAAAAACACAACTGTTCACACATACAAAAACATAATACGGCACCGAGAGTGGAGAGCTGTAGCCGCTGCGTCTATGCGCGCCGCCATGGCAACCACCATTTATTAAATGAATTGCTGTCAAAACAGCACAATGTTGTTTGTTAAGATACCTCTAAAATTATGAACATATTTGCATGAAGTACATGTGGCTTATGATAAAACAGCATGTAGCTTTGGAATGGAGCCTCCGAAAATGGGGTGACAATACATAAAACTGGCTGTAATTCCTAAATGGTTAATGCCATATTTTTGTTCAACCCTTTAAATTAAAGCCGAAAGTCTTCACTTCAATCACATCTTGATTATTCCATTTCAAATCCACTGTGGTGGCGTACAAGGCAAAATTGTAATTTTTATATAATTTTAAAATATAATATTTTGTCATTGTCCAAATACTTAGGGACCTAATTGTGTATCTATCCAAGTGTTATGACCACTTTCTGAAACTCGATTGCAACAAAAAATGTCTCTTGCAATAGCAAGCAAAAATGAGACAAGGTAAAAAACAACAAAAAAACACTCATTCATATAACAATAGTGACAACAGTTTTAAGCATAAAGACATAGCAGTTCATAAAAGCTACAGCTTTCTGTGATTTTCATACACCTGGTTTTGTCCTTATGTTTGTCCTGGAGAGTCATGCAGCAATGCCTCAGTGTCCTTAGGTGATTTGAAGAATTTGCTCTTATCTGGAAGCGTTATCTACTCAGGATGGAGTAGATGGAATATGGAATGGAATATTCTTAGATTGAAGCTCGCTACTGACGTGGTCATACTCCTTCCTGCGTTTCATTACTGGTACTGTATGTATTTAAACGAGGTGATACACCTTAAGGGGTTTATCCTAATAAAGGAATTACTAAAGGAAGTTTCAGAACATTAAACTGATGTTCAGTTCAGGAAAAATCAGCACAGGCTTGCCATCATGCATGCGAGGACCCTTGTTCTGTCTGGACAGCTGTGCAGCGATGCACAGGATTTTGTCCCCATGTTGAAATTTGAGCCGCTGTATCAGGACAGGTTTTGGTCTCTGGTCTGTAGGTGGATGGGGTGTAAGAGCTTGATGTGCCCACTCTATTATCAGGGGCTCAGTGAATTGCTCTTGTCCAAGGGTGACTAGAATCCAGTTAATAAAGTTTACAGGGTTGTTCCCTTTGCAGCCTTCCTGAAGATGACACATGGTGCCACCTGCAGTTTTCTAGTTGGTTGACTTTCGTCATCAGAAAGATATTTTCCTTGCTCAACTTGGTGAGACAGGAGTCTAGCTCCACTAACCGTTCCTCTGCTACTCTAACATTTTCTTCTGCTTTGGCTACTTGGGAGCTCAGCTTATTCCAGTATAGTTTTCAGTCCAGAAATGGACTGATTAATTTCTGCAGTTTTAGACTCCTTCTGGAAAGGGCTTGATTACCGTTTCATATTTCTTGGAGAATAAATCAGTCTCCTTCACTCATGTGCTCATATGCAGCGGCCACCATTATGCAAGCTTCTTGGTTGCCAGTCCGAGGGGTATTTTTTCCCTGCAGATGTCAGAGTTTGTTCACTAGCTGAATTTAGTAGTTTTTCCTTGGTCTCAGGTCCATACTACCTACTCAGTTGTTTAATCAAATTAAAAGTTGTTTTTGGGTGTTTTTAAGGGTTTTAAAATTAATGTACTTGCAGAGCCTCTGGGCTAGCATCTTATCTAACTGTGCTGCATCACATGAATCACATGCCTATGTCACTGGATATTCTGACTGGAAATATCCATAGCTACTGAGCATGCCTTCTCTGCCTCACCGGAGCACAGCTAGGGTCACAGGTGACAGAATGGTTTTGACCATGAGTTTTTGGGTCACCCCAAAATGGCAATTATTTTGGCACACAAGAGCTGTTGGCACAATTTGAACCATTTTTGGCCAAACATGTTAAAGTGGGGGGGGCTGGAGTGTTTATCATTTACTATTTGTGAGGAGTTCATAGAATTTATGGGTGAATAACAGAAGGCAAGCAATAGCTGAGGAACCACGTTAGGCCAAGTATTTTTCTGTTATAGTGGATTCAACCCCCAATTTGAGTCATGTGCCAAAGAATGGAGAATGCCTAGCCAACAGGGTGGCGTCAATGGCCAGAAATCTGGGCTTACATCAACAGGTCAGAAGACAATAGATTATAAACATACCTCAGATGGAAAGAAAAAAAAAAAAAAAACCCACTATGTCCTGTGTGTTGCCCATTCTTAAAATGTAGTTGGTGTGAACAGTACTGAGGCATGCAACAACATAGTTGACAACTATTTTGACTTACCCCAGGTTTTATATACGTTTCATCTATTTCCATCCTGTGCTCGAAATTAAGAATGTCCTGTTGTCCTGCAGATGTTAAAAATAGCGCCTGGGACACAAAGATGTGGTGTCTGGGACAATTACAGGCCAGTAGAGAAACTTATGATTATAGATGAAATTATTGCTATGGCTGAGCCGAATACTGTGATGATAAATATCTGGTACGAATAGGGCTGTGTGATATGGCAATATATATTGTGCAACGGTAGCAAAAAATGTCTACTGTTCTATGTTATAGTCTATCTTTCATTTTGTCGTGACACAAATAAACTTGTTCCAGTTAACTGATGACAGTTTATTTTCTGTAATTTGGACGATACTTAGCATTAACGATCAAGATTCAAGATCAAGATTTCCTTTATTGTCATTTCAACGTGCATTTGCATACACCGAACGAAATACTGTTTCTCAGTCAGTGTCGGCAGGTAATAAAAAGACATAAATCATTTTAAAAAAATAAAATCAGCACAGTTAGAAAAAACTTAAATAAGTACAATTCATCCTCTTGAAGAACGCGTTCTCAGCCAAACCGCTAGACAGACACAGTCCTACATCTGAAAAGATGCTAACTGTCAAGCTGTTGGGTGGGGGTGGGGGGTAGGATGAGAGTATGTGGGTGTATGTATGGGGAGGGGGCACAGTCCATTTATAAGCTTGACAGCTTGAGCAAAGAAGCTGTTCAGCATCCTGCTGGTTTTACAGCTGATGCCTCTATACCTTCTCCCAGGTGGCAGTAGGGAGAGGATGTGGTGATAGGGTTGGTGGGGGTCTTTCATGATGGAGATAGCTCTCTGGATGCAGCGCTGCATGCATGCATGCCTGAGTGTAGACAGCATAAACCTACGGTATGACATACATAATAACACAGCTTAAGTTAAATCCTGTGTGGAAGTGCCACAGCTTCACCGTAATGGTCAACACCAGTGTGGGTGTTTGTCACCAATCACTGCAACACTGGACAGCAGTGTCGGGAAAACAGGGAAAACTTATGTCTGTATTCACAGAAACAAAACGTTCACTCCAAAGCAATGTTTTGATTTATTTCTCACCGTGAATTTAGTGACACCTTGCAATCTGTAGAATTTGGGGATGAGCTGGCAACATCAGGAAAGATATGCAAATCTCTTCAGTTCCAGCCTGTTTAGAAGACATGAAAAGCGGCATCACGATGTCTTCATCAACTGGCATCAACACATAAGTAGCACAAAGGAATCTAGTGGACTTTAGCAGTCTTGCATCGGCTCACATGCAGTTACAGTTTTGAAGAGGTGCAGTAAGCCCTGGCGCCAGTGTCTGCAAGAGCTGTGCACACCTGTGGCATACCTATGGCGGCGCTCTGACAGAAAAGTAAATGGCCTAGGTAACTGACTGAAAAAGTGTCCCTCAATATGGTGCATTCACAGTGCTACTGTTGCCTCGGAAAAAATTGTGCCAGCATTGGGAAGCATGTGCAGGTGGCCAATGAACTCCTTCTATTACACTTCTATTTTACATGCTCATATTTGGTTTACTGTATAATTGATTTGCACAAATGTTCCAAATTAAAGAAGAAAAATGATTAAGTACAATTAAGTCCCTTTTATTTGTACGTATATAATTCAAAATTAAATAAGATGGTACGGATGATGTGCTTCTTAGCAGCACAAGTATTGTCTGAGTAAAATGTGTCAATATCTGTACTCGTGATGAAGGAAAATCCTAATTGGGTAGCTGTGTTCACATCTGTGATAAGCCAACCACATACACCACTACTCTCCTATGCAAAGTTCATTGCTGCTGCACTACCTAACAAAATGCTACCATAATCAGCCATTCTGTCCACAGGGATTAACTGTGACACAACTCTCACTGCTTCTGCAACAGTTAGGATTTCTTCCATCAGCTCACTCCTACCTTGGTTTGTATAATATGTAATGTCAGCCAAGTTCAGTATTTCCCCTATCATTCTATTGGCGGGGCGCAGCGCCTCGCCAACAGAGCCTCCCACCTCGCCTGAAAGTCATGCTAAATTAATTTAATTAAATTTAATTAATTTTCAAATTAAAAAATAAATAAAATCACAACAGAAATAATTTAATGTCACGTTTCTATATAATATGTCTAGACCGCGCTTTTAATCAAATAAACTAATACATTCAGGTTGGTTATTAATGTAATTTCAGTATAGGGTCTATCTGGTCAGAATGCACTCTGCTGTCTTGTGAGAAGGTAGGGCGGGGCTCCACTCTAATCACACAATAGTCACACACCTGTGCACACATCCACATACAGACAGAGAGAGGAGGAGAACAGAGGAGAATCACACTTGTACCCCCGTAAGTGAAATAAATAATTCATGTCACGTTGGCTCCAGCCACTTGAAAAACAGGCGAAAATATCAGCATTTTTGTAAACGCACAGTACAACAGCCTGAGTCGACCACCAGTGGCGAAGATGAGTGCGTTTGCTCTCCTCCGGTCCCCGGTCCAAGTCAAATGGACAGCCACACGGGTGTTCCAAGCACTACAGCCGCGGGTTGACTCCATAGTTTGTTAAATTTTCTATTAATATAGATGAGTCAATGAGTACAAATCTGAAGAATACTGAGCAACTTATTAATATTGTCACCACCCTCCAAAATGTTTGTGTTTGCGCTTGCCCCCAAATTTTTTGTGCACGCGCGCATCCCTCCTCGCCAAAGCCAGAATCCTAGGGGAAACACTGCAAGTTAATAGGAGAACGTGGCTCGTACCAGAAGCAGTGTTTTTAACAAGAACACAGTCAAAAGGCTGAATAACTATGGCCCCTGAGGTTAAAGACAATGCAGAGAAGGCAGTGATAAAGTGGTGGCAAAGTAGGATTAGATGAAGATGACCAGTGTTGAAAGACAGTGTAAGTGTGTGAGAGACAGAGAGCGAAGAATGGGGAGGGTAGCACTAAGGAGATCATGTTGGCAATGATGTACATATGAACTCAAAACAAACTGAGCTTAATGTTAAACCAGGGCTCTACAGTATGAGTATTTCACTTGCATTTGCCCCTAAAAATAGATATGTGCAAACAGAAGAAATAATTCATGAGCACAGTGTGCAAGTAAAGATTAGAATGCATAATGTTTTAACACTAATGTCATAAAACAGCTGTGATTATTAAACAACAGCAGAATGTGAAGTGGTAGCACCACCTCAAGTTTACAGTACAGCCTCTTACCGGTGGCTGGGGCCTTTCTGTTAGCAGAGCAGTAGTCAGCATATCTTCAAATATCTTGTTGTTTACTTGTTTTTTTCTCACATGCAAACCATGTATGCAAATATGCCAATATGTAAAGCTATTTTTTGTTTTGGGCATTTTTTTTTTTAATTTGACAATTAGATATTATTTTATTAGACACAGTGGGGAGTGACAGGAAAGACAGGGCAGAGAGAGAGGACGAGGGGTCTAGGCCAGATTCGAACCAAGGCATGGGGTATGGAGCCTTTGCTTCTGGTAGGCAATGGCCATGTGTGATAGTAGTTGATAGAATGTGCTATTACACAGATGTGTGTCCCTTAGTACGTGCGCGCAGCATAAATATAATGTAATAAATGGTTTATTAATAACTATGTTACTTGAACATTTTTCACGGTGCTGCTAAATTTCTTTTTATGCTCCTATGTGTTTTCATGCAACCCCCAGGCACGTAGCCAGGGGGTTGCTTGCAGTTGCTATAGCAACACCAAAATGTGGCCCAGCAACCGCAAAACAACCCCAAGGCTGAGAACTAAAATGCAAGTTTTTTTTAGTAGTGTCATAAAAAAAGGTGATAATTTAATGAAACATTTCATGTGTTTTTGTTATAACTAAAAATAAAATTAAGCAATAAGCCCCTTAGAGCAGTGAGTTACAGTGATTTTACAACGGCTGAGGGGTGTTCTAAGGCACGACACGCTGCGCCTGCACATCACATGTCAGTTTTGTTAGTTATGGCAATAGTTATGCCAATAATGACATCCATATCCTTATTTATGCTGTTTAATTGGCATTGTAGTAAACTGACAAGCAACTAAGTACAGCTGTATAGCAACTACTAACAACTGAAGTGAAAAATTTCTGGCTACGCCAATGGCAGGAACATGAGAAAAAAGTTAGTGTAGAGCCCTGTCAAGCTGTAATGGTGTGTACTATGTGATATGTTCAAAGGGTGAGTATGTAAATGCAAATGGTTAAACATGAACAAGAAACAGTAACTAAGCCAGTGACTAAAAGAGTAATGAAAACTGGTGAGGCCAAAACCTAGAGTGATTTCAGTTTCTGAAATCACTCTAGGTGCACTCAAGCTACAAATTCCATGGCAAAGTGAGTCAATTCAATGAGTGTGATACATGTCAAAAGTGTGTGAGTTATACTGAAACAAATATATATATATTTATTACATAGAATGAAAAAATAACATTTGGGACAATGGTTGATTAGGCTGAGTTGAAAGTAGAATTTGTGACAGTTGCGGAAGACTGAGGAAAAAGGTCATTTTGAGCCCTGCACTCATTTCTGCCAAAGCATTGTGGCAAAACAATGACAAGATAAAGAATATTACAGGCTATTGGTGCAGATGAGACTGAAAAGTGAGACACAAGGGGTGAAACATCGGCACTCTGCACATCCACAAACGCTGGTGGTGACTTTCAAGGCTAAATCTGATTTCTGAAACACCACAAGTTGCCTGATTCCAAATTCCATCTGTGTTATTGCAGAAAAGGGAGACTGATATAGCTATAGGTGTGAGACATTTGAGTCAATGCAGAATTTTTGTCTTCATTGAGTTGCTTGTTTCACAGTTATGAAAGTCAAGCTCTCAATATCTCCAGTATTTGTCAACCCTATAAGCAGGATACCAAGCAGGCAAGAAATCACTGTTACAATCACAAATCGTGCGGATGAGGGTGCGGAATCTGATTTGATGGTCAACGTAAGGAACAGGTTTCAAACATAAACATACACTACTCACAAAAAGTTAGGGATATTCAGCTTTCAGGTGAAATTTCAGGATGAACCTAAAATGCATTATAACCTTTACAGGTGAACTTAATGTGACCTTCTGTAAACTTTTGAATGCACATGTCCAACTGTTCAATGTTTCAGTACTTTTTGCACAAGTTGCTGTTCTCTAACAAGGAGTTTAACGGCAAAATTCACATCAGGTGTTTGATGCTCCAGCTCATCGAGGTCGTATCATTAGGGAATGGCAGCTGGAGACTGGGGTACCTCAAATGGAGTGGCCTGCACTTTCTCCAGACCTGAATCCCATAGAAAACCTATGGGATCAGCTGAGTCGCCGTGTAGAGGCTCGGAGCTCTGTACCCCAGAACCTCAATGTCCTGAGGGCTGCCCTTCAAGAAGAGTGGGATGCCATGCCTCAGCAGACAATAAGTCGACTTGTGAACAGCATGAGACGTCATTGTCAAGCTGTAATTGATGCTCAAGGGCACATGACAAGTTATTGAGACTGACATTTTTTGTTGTGGTATATCCACCACTGTTGTTGGCTTTTGTTTCAAGAAATTGTTTGAGATGAGGAAATCACCAGTGTATGCTTCTAATTAAATGCCCTACTTTCATGATATAATATCACTGTAGCGTGAACTTTTACATTTTCCATAAATTTCACCCAAAAGCCAATATCCCTAACTTTTTGTGAGTAGTGTGTATATATATATTTATATATTGCAATACAATTTGTTAAACAGTATTGAGCATCATCTTAATGCCTTTGGGCATCTGTGCTCACAATTTAGTGTGATATTCTGCATTGTGTTTTTGTTTTAGTTTTTTCATTTCATTTCTTTGCACAAAAAAGGTGAGGTGAGGCTACAAGAAGATCAGGAGAGCTTTACATATCAGTCAGAATACTGTAGCAAAAGTGATCCAAAAATTTAAGAAGGATGGAAGCAACCATCTCACAGAGACATCCAGGCCGTCACGGAAGTTAACATCTCGACAGGAGAGTCTTCTGATGAGAAGGGTTGAAGAATCACCATGCAAGTTCACTGCAGTTAGCTAAAGAAGTAGAGAGCCAAACTGGAGTGACTGTTTCACGTGACACCATACGGCACACACTGCAGAGGAATGGCATGCATGGGTATCGTCCACGAAGGAAGCCTCTCCAAGAGCCCAAGCACAAAAAAGCACGCCTAGAATTTGCCAGGGCCCATGTTGGAAAAGATGAAGACTACTGGGACTCTATACTCTGGAGTGATGAGACTAAGATCACTGTTTTTGGAACTAATGGCTTCAAAACTGTATGACGTCGCAAAGGTGAGGATTTCAAAGAAAAATGCACGGTGCCTACAGTGAAATATGGTGGTGGCAGCGTCCTTATGTGGGGCTGCATGAGTGCTGCTGGTGTCGGGGAGCTGCATTTCATTGATGGTATCATGAACTCACAGATTTACTGCTCTATACTGAAAGAGAAGATGCTACCATCACTCCATGCCCTTGGTCATCGTGCACTTTTCCAACACAACAATGATCCAAAACACACATCTAAAGCTACTGCTGCATTTTTGAAGATGAACAGGGTGAAGGTGATTGAATGGCAAAGTATGTCTCCTGATCTGAACCCAACTGACACCTTGGGGAAATCTGAAGAGACAAGTTGAGCATCACTCTCCATCCAGCATCCAGGCTCTAAAAGAGGTTGTTCTTGAAGAATGGAAAAAGATAGATGTTGCAATATGACGCCAACTTGTTCATTCAATGTCTAGAAGACTTGGTGCTCTCCTTAAAAATCACGGCGGTCATTCAAAATACTAGATGTAGTTTTTTGTTGCTGGGTGTATTCATTTTTGCTTTAACTAATTTGAGTAAAACTGAAGATTTTGTAATCTAACTTAACAGAGTTAAACAAGTGTTCAATAAAACTCAGCCATGTGAAATTTTGGAAATTGTTCTTGTGTTCATTGAGATATTGATAAAAATCTTACTTTTCAAAGGGGGTGTACTCATTTATGCTGAGCACTGTATGTACTAGACTTGTAGATGCTTGCTTGCATCTATGACATGTAGGATCTAGCTCTGGTCTAATTCTACATTAGAACATTTACACAACATTTACACATCATCCATTAACAAATGGATGATGTGTAAAGTCTGCCCTAGCCTTAAAAATAGAATCTAATGGAGATATGGGAGGATATAAAAGAAAGCAATTGGAGTGTGTCGCTATGAAGTTCCACAACTGTAGATATTGAATTCAATTCAATTCCTTTATTGTCATTGCACAGCAGTGCAACAAAATTTTGTTTCTCTGTGGCAGTAAACACAAAGCAGACGATAAAACGTATCCAACAATAAAAACACAGAATAATCTTGCTAAAAAAAATGAAATGTAAAGTATAATAATAATAGGAATAAATAATAAAATAAACATTAAATTGGAGGAGCAAATAATAATAAAAAAAAGATAGATAGATGATCCACATCTAGAATGATCAAAGTTTCACATCTGAACAGCCAAGAGTATGGTAGTATGTCAACTGCATGTGGGATGAATTTGTGATCCTGATAGCATTTGGGTAGAAACTGTCAAGGAGTCTGGAAGTGCGAGTTCTCATAGACCTGTATCGCCTTCCAGAGGGCAACAGTGTGAAGTGTTTGTGTCCTGGATGAGAAGAGTCCTTAATGATGTTTGTGGCAGTGAAGACAGCGACTATTGTACATATCTATTGAAATGTGACCTAGGAATACCTAATTCATTTGCCATTTAAAAGGAAAATTATTGATTACGTTTACATGCACACCATATTCTGGTTCAGGTCAATATTCCGGCTAAGGTAACTGCGCCACGGCAACTGGAATATTCCATTTACATGTCACTTGGCATGCCCCCGTGTTTCACCATATTCCACTCTCTTATGTAATGTGACACTAAGCCGAGGGGGGCAGCAGCTCGCATATAGGCGTCTGGTCTGCCGGAAATACAGAAGAAGAAGAAGAAGCTGTCACTATTTGTTTTCTCCTATCGATACTCCATGATATTTAAGTCTTTCATTAGCTGAAGGCAGACTGCAGTCTCCTGGCTCTTGCTACTGTTCACCATGTCGTTCTCCCCGCTTGCAGTAACCATAGCACAAAGACGCCCCAGGATTCCTTTGCGAATTGAGCACGCACAGACGTGACTGAATATTCCAGTACGGGGCATTTTCCGATTAAGGTGTTTACATGGCACAATATTCCGGTTGGAACACACATATGCCAGGGGTCTTATTCGGAATTCTCACCAACCGGAATATGACTTTAATCGGGTTCAGTGCATGTTTACATGACTCGTGCACAACCGGAATATTGCAGATATTCCGAGTATACAGGAATATGGTGTGCATGTAAACGTGCTCATTGTCTACATAGAGGACCTGTATAATGAGATCCTACCCTTAAGTCAGATGCCAAAGGGTCCATCTAATATTGAGGGAGTAAACTATGATTTTTAACTATCAGGGCTGAGAGGGAGAGACTGCAAAGGGAAAACGACTTCCTAAACTGGTTCCAAATTCTTATAGACTGTGCAACAATGGGGTTAGAGGTGTAATAAGAAATGGGCTTTACCAATGGGAGTTCAGAGCACAGTAGACCTGGTAAGGAGGTGAGCCAACAGGATGTATTCTCCAAGATGAGCCATTAGGGGTATTGGAGTATTTATGTCACTCACTCACTCTCAAGGTAACATTAAGCAGTGATGTATTTTTTAGATACGTAATTTCTACTAGTGCTTGTCGCAAGGCCAGCTGAGTTTCCATTGTCACTTATGTTCTTTGATTGCGCCTTGGTGCTATGTCATTCTCAGTTTCCAGGTGCTAATGGCCCACCTAATACCCATGGGCGAGACAAGGTAACTGAGATTTGATGCAGAGTTGTTAAGTGGGGAGACAGGTGAAGCCCATGTTTGGCACGACAGCGGAAAGGGAGCTAATCAGCCAATGGTACTATTACAGTTGGCATAGCCACATAACTTCAATATTTATGACAGATCCTATGGAAAATGATGCCGGAAGCCCATGTACAACTGTTCCACTCCTAAGCACAGTTATATGCTTTATATGAATGCTTACAGTTAACATGGCAAAGATGCACGCTGTTGCATGGAACAATTTTGTAATCTTTGTGTGAGAATAGCGCATGTGTACAGATGTTAGTAAGTGAAAAATGTAGTTTTTTTTCTGCAGCACTAAGGTCTTCCACAACAAATTGTAAAACTCCAAACAGAACTTTGGTATATAGGCAACATTATTCAAAGAGATACAGATCTTGTCTTGCTTGTCTCATTTCTATTGCCCAGGGAGTTACCAGTGCACCATCTCCTTTTATTGTCTCTGATGTCTCTGATTAAGCAACCCTTAAAAAAAAAATAATAATAAAAAAAAAAAAAGCTAGAATGAAAGGACTGTATTATCCTGTCTTGCCTTACCGTTTGGCACACGCTGTTGAGCAGAACCTCTTGGACCTTTTGAAGATGTAGGCGAAATCCACCTTGCCACACAGTTCACAGGTTAGCATGGGCTCCTCCTGCTGGGCCTTTAACTCTGAGGGGTCACACATCAATAAGACACATCAATTCAATACCAATACACAGCAGCAGAAGCACCATTCATCAACAATAGAAGGTGCACTAATTAGTGCAAAAAAAGTCACATAACATGCTATTCAATCTTTGACTGACAGACTCTTAAGATCTGAGTGCCCATAATAGTGCCCTGATGTGAGTGTGGCGCTGCGCGAGGTGGCAGCCTGTTGCAGCAGCTCCTGTGTGCGTCTTAGTTTTTTGTATTCCCAGAATTTCCCTGGTTGGGATCAATAAAGTATATCTATCTATCTATCTATCTATCTATAATCACTTGTTTGGCAAAAACACTAGTACAGGCTTCTGCCAGTACAAGAACCCATCACTAGTAAGGCCACCATGGTACAGCTATACTCTATTACTATGTTTCTGTTTTTCTGATCACTTTGCTGTATTGAACTGAACATTGCAATGTTTGATTTAAAAATCTGACAAATAATCACACAAGAGGCACCTGAGCAAATTAATGTCCCACTGTAATCACTGTAATTAAACATAGTCATTTGTGATTATGAGGTCATAAAAGGTAATGAACACATAAATTTTGGGGTCCAGGCCCAACTGGGCAGAGAGCACGCTTTTAGTACCAGCGCAGTACAGCAGTGCTGGGAACCCTATTGTTTTTGCATAGTAGCATATAGCATCTGATTGCAGAGGGGATGAACGATTTTGGGTAATGGTTACAGGCATAACATACTGATGTCTTGATGGTAACAGAGACAATTCACTTAAAAAAACATGAGCAGAAGAAGCTGCATTTTAGCCTTCTGGAAGATCTGCTGATCTCTCTTTGACAACCCATGATTTTATAACAGACTAACACAATACTGTTCAGAGTGTCCTGTCTCTAAGTGACAGACTGGGAAAAAAGCAGATAAGACAGCAGAAGTACCACAAAGACTCAATAAAACATTGGTAAAAATGACAAAGGATGACAGGACTGACTAAAAAAAGAATTAAGCTTCCATAAGAGGTAAATTCTCTGTTGCCCACTTTTCACAACAGCCTTAGCGTTCACAGCAAATTTAAGTTGGTCATCCAAATACGTATTTGTATGATTTTTCAGTGTCCACTGTTTCATTATGAATGATGCACTCCTGTGCTGCCTCTCTTGCATCTAAAATCAAAAATCAATTCCTTGGTTTTGGATATATTAAAGTCTAAAAAGTTGTCACTGCACCAAGAAATAAAATCTGGTAAAGTATTTCCATGGTCTGACACTGGACCCTAGAGGAGGTTCAGCAGAGTGATATCTCACTGATTCTTGGGAATTTGGATAAAACAGGTTTTAATTTTGAAAAAAAAAAAAAAAGTGTGTTAAATTACAAAATCTGAAGGTATATCATTATAGGCCAAGGTCTTGGCTGTTCAGCAATGTACCGGTGCAACCTCCTCATTTTGTATTTTTTCATAAAAATAGTTTTCCAGTTATTAGGCTACTTTGTTTTGTCAACAACCGTCACCGTAATGTTTTTTTTTAATTTGAAAAACATATTTTTGTATTAAAGAGACTATTACTTTAATACTTCAACGGCACCAAAGAGACATATTGTAAGCATATTCATTTAAAACAAATATAACTGCCTCTGACGGTGGTGACACTAATCTGACAGTGGTGACAGTGGCCTCATTACAACATACATTTCCAAATTTATACCACTCAAGTCAATGGCTTCTTGCTTAACAACTTATTTAACTATTTGGGACAAAAAATAACAATCCTGAGCTCTGTTATAAGCATTTTTCACACTTCAGTCATCACCGTCACACAGAAAACCTGACGGTGGTGACGTCTGACGGTGGTGACAAAAACCTACTCTTTCACATGATGAGCATGAGTTGTTCACATTAGCCAGCTTGTTTCCCTCCTGTTGCTACCTGCATCAGACCTCTTCTTAAAAAGTATACATTTATTCCATAATCTAATTTAATATTTTTTACACAGAAGTGACGGTGTTGACATGTTATGGTTGTGACAGTAGCAGTGGTCCAAAAATATGAAGAGATTTAAGAGAAAATGCAAACTTCCAGGAACCTGAGTGGTCTTGAAGCATGCAGTAGAGCTGAAGAGGGCTTCAGAAAGGGCTCCTCAGGAATGTAATTGACCTTATAGTTTTTTTATTGTTATTTTTTAAATATATATCTGACAGGTGGTGACGAATATCTGGGACACATTTTGAGCAACCACAAAATAATAGTAATATTGTTCAAAACTCATCATTTGTAGTTTTTAATACATATTATGATGTAACTCTTTCATGTGATAAAGATATTATTCAATGAATTATTACTTTTTGTTGTTTTAATCAAGTTGAAATGATTATCTCCTATCCGAGGACAACTGGTTTTGTAGGCCATGGGCCAACATATAATCATTAAATTAATACAAATTAAAAATAAACCTATAAAAGAACCTTACAAATGTGCAAAGGACCCCCTGATTATGCCCTTGATTCTTTTTATTCATTAAAATGTTGTAAATTTCCAGCAGAAATAGCATTTTTCTTAGTGGGACATGATTTATCCAAATTCTCAAGAATCAGTGATCTTTAAAATATGTATTGACAGCATGCAGGGGTTTTTCTCCCATATAAAATTTGGAGGCTTTCTTAAACCCCTTTCTTAAACTTTGTGCCCCAGCATGATTAAACACATTTTTTCTAGGCCTTGACGTAATTGACTTACAGTAGCGTTACTAACAGTAGCGTTACAGTAGCGTTTATCTGAACATCGAGTGGTAACATGACATCCGATCACAAGTTGGGCCCTATAATTTCCCCAATCACGGAATCGCAGACGGAATCACGGAATTAGCCAAATAAAACGGAATTTATTTTTAACGCAGAATATCACAGAATTTGACATAATTTGAATGAAATGCTGTTTTTGTGTGGAATATGAACGTATGTCTGGGGAAAATTACATGGAGGGAAGCAAATCTGGGTGGCACAACCGCTCCAGTCGTTTCACCTGCACCACCAAGAAAAAACATTACAACAACTGCACCGGCACCACACGAGTCCAAAAGGGTCGTTCGTGAATGAACCGGCTCTAAGAGCCAGCTCTTTGAAGTGAACAACGTGAGCCAGCTCTTGATTGGGAGCCGTTTTTTTTTTTTTTTTTTTTTTTCCTTCAGGAGCCGATAGGTTATTTTTTCCTCTTCAAGCCGCACGTGATTGGTCAAGGTGTGTGTTGTCGTCTCTGTGTCTTCGCTGAGCAGAGAGGAGAGGGGCAGCAGTTTTTTTTTTTTTTTTTTTTTTTTTTTTTTTACATTAGTAACTCATTTTGTGCATAATTTTACATTATTTTTGGTAATAAATTAATGTAAGCAACAAAAAAATCTGAAGAGCCGCTTGGGAGCCGAAAGAGCCGGCTCTTTTAAGTGAGCCGAGCCAAAAGAGCTGGTTCTCTAAAAAGAGCCGGAATTCCCATCACTATTTCCAGGCTACAGCAGCGCACTGACATAGATTGTATAACAAAGAGAAGAGCTGCCACTCCGCTGTATTTTCACTGGCTAACAGCAGCACACTGGCTTAGCTTGTCTTTTCAGAGAAGCGGTATCACCTCGGCTTATTTTTCAATCTATGTTATCACAGGCATACTACTGCTTATTCATCGGTAGCCTAATTGTTTGGTCTGTTTGAAGCAATTTACATTTTTAAAACAAATAATTTAACATATTGCTTACTGGTAAAGGTCTACTCCTTCAAGATAATTTGTTATGTTCTACAACTCATAAACATACACTAAAACAACATACCAAATGTTTGAGCAACATATCTCCTCTGTGCTACAAAAGATCCGTGGTAAAAGTACTCTGTTGTTGTGGATGAGACCACTGATGCAAACATTGTCATTTGTAAGTTAATGTGAATAGCCTGTACGTACAATGGTCAACACTCGGTCAACAATCTTTTAAGTTAAATGTGTGCATGCATTGACCAAACATCAACCCCCAGGTGAAATAATTACTGATGCATCCTCTTGTCATTATTGTTCAATCATTAATAACATATCATTTTCACCTTTTATTCCTATAACAACGTAATTGTTAAATAAATAAATAAAGTGTTGTTTATTTGTTACCTCAATTAATTTAAGGTAATTTCTATTTCATTTGTGTGCATTTTAGTCATTAACATTTTAGTCATTAACATTAAAAACACAGTCTTTTTTGGTAGTAAAATACGAGTAAAGGGTAAAAAATGGAATTTCCAAAAATTAAAACAGAAAAAACGGAATTTGGGAAAAAATAAAACGGAATTTGGGAGAAAAAAAAAAAAACGGATTTTGTAGGGCTCTACACAAGTGGACAGGCAAGCCACATGTGCCAGTGTTCTCTAATACCAGGTGTGAACGGACGGACTGAGAGCTGTCCACTTCTGATCATATTACGCAGGACAGATGGTAATACCAGGTGGGAACAGCCTCATAGTAGACTGCAGTCCTGGTAGGTCCACTGATCTTAACCAGAGTTTGTCAGTCTTGCTGACCAGCGAGTTCCCTTTCCCCACCACCACCAGAAAAGTAGATGGTTTATATCTCCTGTGTTTCTCAATAAGTCCAGCCTTTAGTTAAGCACTGGCTCTACATCCCTTGTGCCTGACTGTTTCCTTTTCATAGCGGTACACGCATGTTCATTCTACAGAAATGGTCATGTGTAAAAATTATTTCCATGTGTAGATATGCTCAAACACTCATGTGGACACAGATTGTTTTAGATTTAGAATGCCATTTTACAACTAAAACTTATCAGTGTGGATGTAGCCTGAGTTTATTGACAATTTCATACCTGTAAGACACTAATGTGTAGTCCAGACCAGAGTCTGATACCAGTCTGACAGTGGCACACAGAAACGCTGGTTTTAGGGACCCTGTAGTATCCTACCTTCCCATTGGCTGTTCTTTTTTCTTTTGCGTTACGGATTCGCATTGGCTGGTTTCATAAACATGCTTTAGAAACCGTGTACAACTGCTTTAAGTGTTTTGCCCTATAAAATCCGTTTTATTTTTTCCCAAATTCCGTTTTTTCCGTTGTAATTTTTCCTTTTTTTTACCTTTTACTCTTATTTTACTACCAAAAAAAGACTGTGTTTTTAATGTTAATGACTAAAATGTTAATGACTAAAATGCACACAAATGAAATAGAAATTACCTTAAATTTATTGAGGTAACAAATAAATAACACTCTATTTATTTATTTAACAATTACGTTGTTATAGCAATAAAAGGTGAAAATGATATGTTATTAATGACTGCACCCAAATGACAAGAGGATGCATCAGTCATTATTTCACCTGAGGGTTGATGTAGGGTCAATGCATGCACACATTTAACTTACAACACTGTTAACCGAGTGTTGACCAATGTACGTACAGGCTATTCACATTAACTTACAAATGACGATGTTTAGGATGCTGCAGTCTCTTGCATCAGTGGTGTCATCCACAACAACAGAGTACTTTTTTACCACGGATCTTTTCAAGCACAGAGGAGATATGTTGCTCAAACACTATTATCTTGAAGGAGTAGATGTTTACCAGTAAGCTTGACTCAAATAATTTAACAATATGTTAAATTATTATTTGTTTTAAAAATGTAAATCACTTATCAAACAGACCTAACAATTCAGCAACCAATGAATGAGCAGTAGTATGCATGTGATAACATAGATTGAAAAATAAGCCAAAGTGATACCTCTTCTCTGAATAGACAAGCTAAGCCAGTGTGCTGCTGTTAGCCAGTGAAAATAGAGCGGAGTGGCAGCTCTTCGCTTTGTTACACAATCTATGTCAGTGCGCTGCTGTAGCCTGGAAATTTTCTTTGCCTTTTGGACTCGTACGGTGCCGGTGCAGTAATTTTTTTCTTGGTGGTACAGGTGAAACAACTGGAGGGGTTGTGCCACCCAGATTTGCTTCTCTCCATGTAATTTTCCTCAGACATACGTTGATATTCCACACAAAAACAGCATTTCATTCAAATTATGTCAAATTCCGCGATATTCCGCGTTAAAAATAGATTCCGTTTTATTTGGCTAATTCCGCGATTTCGTCCACGATTCCGTGATCGGGGAAATTATAGGGCCCTAAAGAGTTTAACAGTGAGTCACTGGGACCCACATGTGGTCATCTGAGTGTATCCCATGGAAACTGAGTGGGTCCCAAAGAAAATTTGTGTTTTTTGACAACTTGTAGTGTTAAACTCGTGTTTTATGTTTACAATTATCCTTATTCCCGTAGCATTGAAAAGGTATCACTGAAAATTTTATTCACAAAACAGTGTCACATCATCATGACATACATACACACTCTGACACAGAAGCCACTCCTCAGCTCTGATGGTATGTTTGTCTGCTTTCACCAGGGTAGGAATTACCAATCATTTGGAAGATTTAGCTCATTTAAGTCCATTCACTGAATGATTTTTTACTGTTTCTGTCACTACTTCTTTCAGTGGTCCTGCATGACTGCTACGTCTAGTGTCCTTCACTAAGCAAGTAACCGAACTAAACACACAGACACTATGTAACCTCACTGTAACCTGAGCCTCAATCAATGCAAGATTAATTCTGCGCAGTCAGCTATATTTTGTGTTTACATAAGTCTGCTGCTGAAAATTACTAATTTTGCTGCGATTTTAGCACTTGGTGCTGTGAAGGTTCAGCTGACTTTTCCATCAGTTCTAAGCCGCGTTAACATCTGCATGCTGCCTCTTCAGTCACTTGCTCAGTTATCTCCCGTTTACTTATGTGCCTCATCATGTCATTCCAAGAGTGTTCCCATTCTTGTTTGCAGTATTAGATTAACTGAATAGATTCAAACTACATAATTATGAACCTTAGTCCATGAAAAAGGGAAAATCTGCAGAACCTTAGGCTGGAGGTTATAGGGACCGGTTTGACAAGGGAGAGGGAGGTAGGGACAGGTTTTATTTTGTGTGGTGTGTCACAACAAAATGTTTTAAATAAATAACAATGTTGAAATTTATGTAAACACATACAAACAGATCTTCCGCACACTGACTCAAACTTTACTTTAACACTTTATTTCGAGGAAACAACGCGTTTCGCCTCAGCGTCTTCAGGTTCACCTCAAATCTGGCCTGATCATTTCCCGGTGTGTTTTTAAATGCTAGTGGGTCACCTGACCAATTTCACTGTTAGAGCCCGACTCAGGCAAAGAAACACATCAGTGTAACGTAGGAGTCTAATACACTGTGCTGGAACAACAAGCAAGAAGCAGAAAAATATTAACCAAATTGTAAAGTTACACAACCTACAAAAAATATTTACATAGAAAGCATCAATAATATATTAGGCAATAGAAATATGAGAGAGTACTAGGTAGCACTATATAAGCTAGAGACCTCATATATAGAAATACAATACACATCTCTCATGTAGCACAAAAATATGACAAAAGTAGAATATATCCCACCAATTATCTCTTAAAGAAACAAGTCAAGTCATGTGAATCATTCATACCGAATGGTTCGACAGTAAATAGTTCATTGATCCAAAAAGCTTCCCTTCTCAGGAGTTGTTTGATAATGTTGCCCCCTCTTGGATTAGGCAATAGTCTTTCTATTCCAATGAATCTGAGAGAGGCTGCAGAACCATGATTTTTTTCTTTGTAGTGTCTGGCGATGGCATAATCCAGGTTGTTATTTCTAATGGCCGCTTTGTGCTCTGCAATCCTCAACTTTAGATTGCGTTTGGTTTGGCCAACATACAACAAACCACATGGACAAATAAGTACATAAATTACATGAGTGGAAAGACAATTGATAAATTCTTTTATATTGTATTTCTTTCCCGAACGGGGGTGATTGAATGTTTTTGTATCAAATGTGTTGGCACAATGTGCACATTTTCCACATCTATAATTTCCATAGACCTGCTGAGAAAGCCAGTTGGTTTGAGTAGGTTCGCTATACATAGAACTGACAACAATATCTCTCACATTTCGTCCTCTTTTAAAACAAAATCGAGGTTTGGAGGCAGATAGATGGTATAAGCTCGGGTCACATTCTAGTATTTTCCAATGTCTATTAATGATTTGTTTGACTTGACTTGAAACTGTGGAGTATTCTGACACATAGGTAGTTCTGTTCATATTTTCATGGTGAGAAGGTGGGGGATTTAATAGTTCTTCCCTCTTCTTCTTACTGGCCTTCTCAATAGCCCTGTCAATAAGAGGTTTGTCATATCCCCTTTCTTTAAACCGCTCAGCCATTTCTTTAGCTTTAATGTGGTAATCCTCGTCATTACTGCATATTCTTCTCAACCTGATGAACTGCCCATATGGGATATTATCAATGAGGTGGTCCGGATGGAAACTAGTTGCATGTAAAATGGTGTTTCTATCAGTGTTTTTACGATAAATGGACGTCTCCAACCCCCTGTTGTCATTCACAGAAATAAATAGATCCAAGAAATGAATCTCATTTGGACTATATTCCATAGTGAACTTCAAATTGGGATATGTTCCATTAATGTAATCATTAAATGCCTTGAGGTCGTCTTCACTGCCTACAAATCCCATCACAATGTCATCAATAAATCTGCGAAAAAACAAAACATTACCAGAAAATGGGTTGTTATTAAATATATGCTTTTCTTCCCACAGTCCCATATACAAATTTGCATAGTTGGGGGCAAAAGGTGACCCCATACTTGTGCCTTGAGATTGCAAAAAATATTTTTTGTCAAACATAAAATAATTAGACTTCAAAATAAACCTTGTCAATATCATAAGCAGTTCAGCAGGGAGCCAATCTTTTCTGGAATCCAAGTAAAAGTCCATAGCTTCTAGACCACCTTCATGTGGGATGTTGGTATAAAGGGCTTCAACATCAAATGTAACCAGAAACGAGTTTTCCGGCATAGTCAGGTGAGTCAACAGTTTTAAGACATCTGTGGTGTCAGCCACATAAGATGGTAAAGTCTTCACAATGTCTCTGATGAAGAAGTCCACAAATTGGCTTAAAGGTTCAGACAAAGAGTTCTTACTTGCTACAATCGGTCTGCCCGGCGGATTCACCAATCGCTTATGTATTTTGGGCAGTAAATAGAACACAGGAGTCATCGGGTATTCTACTTTCAGAAATTCAAATTGTTTTTTAGTGATCCACTGTTTCTCCAGGGCTCTGTTCAAAATAGAATCCCGCTCTTCTACAAAGGTCTCCACTGGGTTATGTGGTAACTGTCTGTAAAAAGCGGAGTGGGAAGAAAAGCATATATTTAATAACAACCCATTTTCTGGTAATGTTTTGTTTTTTCGCAGATTTATTGATGACATTGTGATGGGATTTGTAGGCAGTGAAGACGACCTCAAGGCATTTAATGATTACATTAATGGAACATATCCCAATTTGAAGTTCACTATGGAATATAGTCCAAATGAGATTCATTTCTTGGATCTATTTATTTCTGTGAATGACAACAGGGGGTTTATCGTAAAAACACTGATAGAAACACCATTTTACATGCAACTAGTTTCCATCCGGACCACCTCATTGATAATATCCCATATGGGCAGTTCATCAGGTTGAGAAGAATATGCAGTAATGACGAGGATTACCACATTAAAGCTAAAGAAATGGCTGAGCGGTTTAAAGAAAGGGGATATGACAAACCTCTTATTGACAGGGCTATTGAGAAGGCCAGTAAGAAGAAGAGGGAAGAACTATTAAATCCCCCACCTTCTCACCATGAAAATATGAACAGAACTACCTATGTGTCAGAATACTCCACAGTTAGTCAAACAAATCATTAATAGACATTGGAAAATACTAGAATGTGACCCGAGCTTATACCATCTATCTGCCTCCAAACCTCGATTTTGTTTTAAAAGAGGACGAAATGTGAGAGATATTGTTGTCAGTTCTATGTATAGCGAACCTACTCAAACCAACTGGCTTTCTCAGCAGGTCTATGGAAATTATAGATGTGGAAAATGTGCACATTGTGCCAACACATTTGATACAAAAACATTCAATCACCCCCGTTCGGGAAAGAAATACAATATAAAAGAATTTATCAATTGTCTTTCCACTCATGTAATTTATGTACTTATTTGTCCATGTGGTTTGTTGTATGTTGGCCAAACCAAACGCAATCTAAAGTTGAGGATTGCAGAGCACAAAGCGGCCATTAGAAATAACAACCTGGATTATGCCATCGCCAGACACTACAAAGAAAAAAATCATGGTTCTGCAGCCTCTCTCAGATTCATTGGAATAGAAAGACTATTGCCTAATCCAAGAGGGGGCAACATTATCAAACAACTCCTGAGAAGGGAAGCTTTTTGGATCAATGAACTATTTACTGTCGAACCATTCGGTATGAATGATTCACATGACTTGACTTGTTTTCTTTAAGAGATAAATTGGTGGGATATATTCTACTTTTGTCATATTTTTGTGCTACATGAGAGATGTGTATTGTATTTCTATATATGAGGTCTCTAGCTTATATAGTGCTACCTAGTACTCTCTCATATTTCTATTGCCTAATATATTATTGATGCTTTCTATGTAAATATTTTTTGTAGGTTGTGCAACTTTACAATTTGGTTAATATTTTTCTGCTTCTTGCTTGTTGTTCCAGCACAGTGTATTAGACTCCTACGTTACACTGATGTGTTTCTTTGCCTGAGTCGGGCTCTAACAGTGAAATTGGTCAGGTGACCCACTAGCATTTAAAAACACACCGGGAAATGATCAGGCCAGATTTGAGGTGAACCTGAAGACGCTGAGGCGAAACGCGTTGTTTCCTCGAAATAAAGTGTTAAAGTAAAGTTTGAGTCAGTGTGCGGAGGATCTGTTTGTATGAGTTTATCGCTAGTTCCTGCTGCCTTCCAGCACCTGACGACCCGTGGCTGTGCGAGGAGTTTGCACTGATTGCAGTTGAAATTTATGTGTTTGGCCTCATGTTTTTTGTAACTTTTTAAATTTTTAAAAAGGTATTGTTGTGTACCAAATTCCAGGTACTGGTTCAAATGTGAACAGAACCCAACACTACGAAATACACCAAAGTAGCAGGTGGTGGGATATAAACTGAGTCTGAAAGTCACATTTTTGCTATGTGTATTATTTACATTTTATATTTAGGGACAATGTCAAATCGTTTAGAAAATGCATTCATAAAATATATTCTGAAAAACATTACTGACTCAGAAAAATAACATTTTTCACTCACTGAGACTTGCATGCATGTGCTATCCACAGTTCCGAAAAAACAGCAAGATTACAACATTCTGCTGTGTGGAATCCCTGTTATTATCATAATAACAGTAAACAGCCATGACTCTTGCCAGCCATTAAGTCGACTCAAAGCCAATCATTAATGTCGACCCACATACCCAAGTACTCACATGATTGAAGAGGGAAAAGGAAATAACAAAAGTGTGCTGTTAGTCTGACATTTCATATTTAGAACTTTACCATGAGGTGACAGGTCATCCATCTCTGAGTCTGCTTTGTGATTCTGCCTTTCCATGCGCTGATTGTGTCTCCTTAGTCTCTCAATAGAGAAGGATGGACGCTCCACCTGTATGCACACAAATCATTTTAAACATGGCAGCGAGTGTTTAATGTTGTTGTCAAAATAAGCAAAAAAAAAAAAAGTAATGATCTTTTTTTTTTTTTTTAACTTAAAAAAAGTGAAATTAACAAATGCTAATAACTTTCAAATACACTGGGCAAGCTGAATGCCATTTCAATGTCACCCTTTGGCTCTAAAAGAGCAACTTATTTAAGTAAAAATTCTTCAAAAATAAAAATTCTGCTTGAATTAGGCATGGCAGTAACTTACTGCTGTTAGCATAGCTGTGAGAAAATAAAGTGGTCTGACCAAAAGAAAAAAAGTTTTGGAAGAAACTTTAAATGTGCTTGCCTGAAGTGCCAAAAATGTGTCCGTGTACTGAACCATCATTCCTTTTGCTATGCAGAATGCTTTGCTATTTGGCTAATATGGTGTTTGGGGTGGTAGCTAGAGTGTTGCCAGAAGGTTTCTAGGAAGTTAAAAATTTTTCTGTGTGGTTGCTCGGGTATTGCTTGGAGGTTGCTATAGTGTATGTGATGGTTGCTAGGCTGTTGTTCGGCAATTGCGTTGGTGTTCTGGGTGTGTTAGGCAGTTGCAATGGTGTTTCTTTGTGGTGTTGTGAGTGTTTTACAATGGCACTGACAAACAGCTGCTATGGTTTTCTGGGTGGTTGCTAGGGTGTTTCTAGGTGGTTGTTATGGTGTTCCTAAAGGTTGCTAGGGATCTGATATGATGTTCTGAGTGGTTTCTAAGGGGATATTAGGCAGTTTCTATAATGTTAGGGGTGGTTGCCAGGGGTTTGTGAGGCAGTTGCTATGGTATGTGGGAGTGATGCTATGTGGTTGCTAAGGGGTTTGAAGCGGTTGCTAGGCTGTTGGTAGGGTGTTTGAGTTGTTGTTAGGGTGCTTCATGGCAGTTTCTATAGTGTTTGTGGTGGCTGCTAGGCAGGTGCTGGGATGTTCAGGGCGATTGGTGGGATGTAGTGGCAGCAGTGCTTGTGGCCCCCCAAGATATAAAAGGAGAGATTCATGTATCTCTGGCCCTGCCTGTGTCAGTGAGAAAGGACCTCCTTTCTAGATAGCCCTTCCAAACATTTAGCCATTAGTGTACATCCCAAAAATTACGCTTCATCTTCAACTCATCCTTGGCTAATTCCCGCCCCCTTGATTACTGTTGCTACGCATGTCAAGTTTTTGCACCCAGCATGTCAATCCATGGTGTTTTCAATGATATGAGTGAGAAAAATTTCAAAGGAAACAACAGCAAAATTCTGGAACAATAGTTCTGAAATATCAGACAGAAATAGACAGAAAGAACTACAATATGAATTTGAGAGCTGCATTGACAATATAATTCGTCAGTGGAGCATTTTGAATCAAGAGGAAATTAAAATCAAGGGAAAAGCTCACTGGTCCCAATGCAAGCGTCAGGTACCCCACGACTTGACAATTCATATACAGGACGAACATATACAGGAACAAAAACATTCCAGTACAGCAGGGTGAAATCAATGTATTGTTTTATTTTAAGCTAACATTTAGTTGTGATTCCTTTTCATGTTTTAGCTAGGGCTGGGCGATAAAACAATCTCGATATTCATAATCGAATCTGCCTGATAGCAATGATATACTAATGAGATCTCTTTTCAACAGTTACTTTTGGGTCTGTTTCCCCCTACTATATGAAGAGCCAGTCATATAGCAGAGAAACCAACATGTGGTATGAGCGGTTGACACATATTTCCAGCCCCTCCCCCACTCACAAGAACTAAGGATGACTGACAATATGGAGTAGTCTACCATTACTCAGGAAAACAAGAGCGGCTGCCAGAGCAAAACTGTGTCCGGGGAAACTGTTCCCAAAGATGAACAAATAGTACCAAAGAAAGGGCATACCACTTTGTTTATTTAGAAATGGTTCAGTTTCCTGAAGTCTGACCAACCACAGACCAGGATTAGGTGCAAATGATGTTGGCAACCAGTCCCCAGCAGAATGGGAAACACCACCAACTTCTTCTACAATCTCACAAAGGTACCATCCCATATATCACTTCAAAAGCATGAGTTTGCATGCTAGCCTCAGCCTGTCCCCAGGTAGTAGCCAACAGCCCAGCTCTACTGCTACTACTTGTCAAACTTCTGAAGTTGAAAACCAACAATTGTTTCTGCTTTTTCAGCGATACAAAGACATAACCAGTGCAATTACATACAGTATTGGTAAAGATATGATGCCTAAAGCCATGTTGGTTCTGTATTATGTTTGTTACCTGTTCATTCTCATAATAAATAACTGTATATTATAAACCATAATTAACGTCATGTGGTTTCTGTAGGTTCTTTCCTAGGGAGAATACTCCTAAAACTGTATATTAAGCATTATTACTAAATATGTATTGTGTTAATAATATATATATATATATATATATATATATATATATACACACAGTACAGGCCAAAAGTTTGGACACACCTTCTCATTCAATGCGTTTTCTTTATTTTCATGACTACATTGTAGATTCTCACTGAAGGAATCAAAACTATGAATGAACACATGTGGAGTTACGTACTTAACAAAAAAAGGTGAAATAACTGAAAACATGTTTTATATTCTAGTTTCTTCAAAATTTTGTTAAGTACATAACTCCACATGTGTTCATTCATAGTTTTGATTCCTTCAGTGAGAATCTACAATGTAAATAGTCATGAAAATAAAGAAAACACATTGAATGAGAAGGTGTGTCCAAACTTTTGGCCTGTACTGTGTATATATATAGTTATGTACTTAACAAAAAAAGGTGAAATAACTGAAAACATGTTTTATATTCTAGTTTCTTCAAAATAGCCACCCTTTGCTCTGATTACTGCTTTGCACACTCTTGGCATTCTCTCCATGAGCTTCAAGAGGTAGTCACCTGAAATGGTTTTCACTTCACAGGTGTGCCTTATCAGGGTTAATTAGTGGAATTTCTTGCTTTATCAATGGGGTTGGGACCATCAGTTGTGTTGTGCAGAAGTCAGGTTACTACACAGCCGACAGCCCTATTTGACAACTGTTAAAATTCATATTATGGCAGGAACCAATCAGCTAACTAAAGAAAAACTGAGGACAAGTTCATCCGAGTCACCAGCCTCAGAAATCGCAAGTTAACAGCAGCTCAGATCAGAGACCAGATAAATGCCACACAGAGTTCTAGCAGCAGACCCATCTCTAGAACAACTGTTAAGAGGAGACTGCGCCAATCAGGCCTTCATGGTCAAATAGCTGCTAGGAAACCACTGCTAAGGAGAGGCAACAAGCAGAAGAGATTTGTTTGGGCCAAGAAACACAAGGAATGGACATTAGACCAGTGGAAATCTGTGCTTTGGTCTGATGGATCCAAATTTGAGATCTTTGGTTCCAACCGCCGTGTCTTTGTGAGACGCAGAAAAGGTGAACGGATGGATTCCACATGCCTGGTTCCCACTGTGAAGCATGGAGGAGGAGGTGTGATGGTGTGGGGGTGTTTTGCTGGTGACACTGTTGGGGATTTATTCAAAATTGAAGGCACACTGAACCAGCATGGCTACCACAGCATCCTGCAGCGACATGTCATCCCATCCGGTTTGCGTTTAGTTGGACCATCATTTATTTTTCAACAGGACAATGCCCCCAAACACACCTCCAGGCTGTGTAAGGGCTATTTGACCAAGAAGGAGAGTGATGGAGTGCTGCGGCAGATGACCTGGCCTCCACAGTCACCGGACCTGAACCCAATCCAGATGGTTTGGGGTGAGCTGGACCGCAGAGTGAAGGCAAAGGGGCCAACAAGTGCTAAACACCTCTGGGAACTCCTTCAAGACTGTTGGAAAACCATTTCAGGTGACTACCTCTTGAAGCTCATGGAGAGAATGCCAAGAGTGTGCAAAGCAGTAATCAGAGCAAAGGGTGGCTATTTTGAAGAAACTAGAATATAAAACATGTTTTCAGTTATTTCACCTTTTTTTGTTAAGTACATAACTCCACATGTGTTCATTCATAGTTTTGATTCCTTCAGTGAGAATCTACAATGTAAATAGTCATGAAAATAAAGAAAACGCATTGAATGAGAAGGTGTGTCCAAACTTTTGGCCTGTACTGTATATATATTTATATATGTGTGTGTGTGTGTGTGTGTGTGTGTGTGTGTGTGTGTATATACACACTTATATATATCCACTATTGTGGCCATATCGCCCAGCCTTAGTTTTAGCCCATTGCATGCAGACCTATATTATCCTGCATGCCAGGCTATTGCTCCCACACTGAATTTGCTCCACACATTGTATCTCATAAAAGGCACAACATGAAAGCCCAACAACAAAGTTTAGGCAGGGGTTTTCTCAGGTTACAGTTAGGTTAAAGGAGTGAAGGAGGAGTAAAGGAGTTTCACAGCAGGCAGGCAAACCTCGGTATTAACACCTGTACTTTCGTTAGGCTATTGTAGTTAATAATGAACCTCTATGATCTAATTTGCAAGCTAACCTTTTTGTTGGAGGTTTTCGGCAGCCCCCATGATGTTCCCTTCTTTGGACAGGCGCAGGGAGAGCAGCTACAGGATTGGGATACCCGGGAGTAGGCCACCAATTCACAGAATGCTAAAAGATATCGTATGTTAGAATGCATCTGTCTTGCAACCAATGTTACTGCTGTTTCTTTTTTGTGGTATATTTTCTCAGCCTCAAATGGTATACAACTACCTAATTTAAAGTTAAAATATAAGTAACATAATTAATATTCCAACATCTTTGTTTGCTAACAACTGTATGCTAAGCTAGCTATCTTAGTGACTGACAGTGGAGTTTTTATTCATCTTAGATGGATTTAACTGTTGTCACTCACATTGTGTAATCCATATCAGACATCCCTCCTATTGTGTTTTTGGCTGCAGAAATGAGAAAAATACGACACCCCCCTCTAAACTTTAAGAGTATCTACTGTCAGGTTTGCAGGTTCCATATGCACATCATTTCAACATTTTCCTTGTTATGAAAGCTTGACAGGCCTCCCATGCCTAGTTCCGACTGCTAACATAGGACTGGATAGTTGCCGCTCTAGGGAGGGTTTTAGTGAATAGTCAATTGCAAAAAATCTGACTGCTTAGAAGAGTGACACACCAATGCTCCTCAGTGAGATGCACGTGTTTTTTTTTTTTTGTTTGTTTGTTTTTTTGTCATGTACACAGCACAAAATCTGTGTGATGTAGAGCATCGTAAAAGCTCGCCAATTCATTTCTAATCGGCCAAATTGGATAGTCCAACTGGAACTAAAAAAGCAGTGAGTCAGATCGCTTAGAAAAGTAATAGCATGCTACTGGGCCACATGTTTTTTGTGCTTGGTTTGTAGTGGTAGTGTAAATGCTGCAGGAGGAGCACCGCACTCAAATTTGTACAGAATACAATATAAGTTTGCAAGAGAATAAAATGTGTTTCCATAGGCAAGCACATAATTACACAAGTTGACATTACTGCAGCTGTGCCTGTTAAAGTAGGTGACTCGGGTCTGGCTAATACTGCTGTGAGTGAACTAGGCAGGCTACATGCCAAGACTTCTCCCTTTTATGGATATACTGCACCAAACAACATCATGCAATGAACTCTTATTTTGCTAGTCCTCCTTCCACACAAAGAATTACAGAAGTAAAAATAATATGGCATATGACAAAAGGAGACATCCTTGCTCACTCAAGCCTCATTTTATTGCACTGTCAATTACTTAAGACATCAGTAAGTTATTACAGGCTTGGCCCTACCACATCTGTTTAGGCTCATATTATTTAATTATTCCAGCAGGTTTTAGAGGGATGGGTTCTCCACTGAGGTGGACATATAAACCTGAATGTGACAATGAATTTGAATGTTTCAATGTGCAGGTGGGTGGGAACTTCCACAGTTGTGGCTCTAATGTGTGTCAGAAATGACAGATGAGGTATATACACTACTCACAAAATGTTAGGGATATTTGGCTTTTGGGTGAAATTTATGGAAAATGTAAAATGTTCACGCTACAGTGATATTATATCATGAAAGTAGGGCATTTAAGCAGAAGCATACACTGGTGATTTCCTCATCTCAAACAATTTCTTGAAACAAAAGCCAACAACAGTGGTGGATATACCACAACAAAAAATGTCAGTCTCAATAACTTGTCATGTGCCCTTGAGCATCAATTACAGCTTGACAGCGACGTCTCATGCTGTTCACAAGTCGACTTATTGTCTGCTGAGGCATGGCATCCCACTCTTCTTGAAGGGCAGCCCTCAGGACATTGAGGTTCTGGGGTACAGAGCTCCGAGCCTCTACACGGCGACTCAGCTGATCCCATAGGTTTTCTATGGGATTCAGGTCTGAGAAAGTGCAGGCCACTCCATTTGAGGTACCCCAGTCTCCAGCAGCCATTCCCTAATGATACGACCTCGATGAGCTGGAGCATCAAACACCTGATGTGAATTTTGCCGTTAAACTCCTTGTTAGAGAACAGCAACTTGTGCAAAAAGTACTGAAACACTGAACAGTTGGACATGTGCATTCAAAAGTTTACAGAAGGTCACATTAAGTTCACCTGTAAAGGTTATAATGCATTTTAGCTTCATCCTGAAATTTCACCCAAAAGCCGAATATCCCTAACTTTTTGTGAGTAGTGTATAAAAAAAAGACGACCCAGAAGACAGTGAAACGAGCGCACATTCACATTGCCTGTAATATTTCTGTAGTAACTGCATCACGTACATTCACACTGTCGCCTAAAATATTTCTGTAGTATTCCTTGTAGTAAACCAACTGCATCTAGGGTTAGAAAGAATGTATTTAATCATGCCAGGTTATGAAATTTAAGAAATGTGGCAGCTTCCGAATTATATATGGAAGAAAAACCCTGCCTGTGGTCAATACATATTTTAGAGAACCCACAAAATTTCTTAAATCATGTGTTTAAGGGAGCTCATATTAAGGAGAGCTGAGCTCTGGCTCCCCAGTAGTTTCCAACCTCCGGGTAGTGTTTTTATTCATTAAACAGCTGCTTTCTAGCTGGCCCCCACTTGAGTTTGCATTTGGCCTATCAGCTTACAGTTCAGCTGCACTGTGCAGAGTCAGATAAGATATTTTTTCTATTAGAAAAGCGGCGGTCTGGCCAATGTCAGGGGTGTTCGGCTGGATCAGAGCTTAAAACAGAGGGCATCAGGTGAGTAGGCGGTCCTTCAATGTGTCCTCGGACACTTCTAATGTGATATGGACAAAAGCGTCCTAGGCCACCTCCAGATGAGGCCTCAGATCTCAAGACACATTTACCCCTTTTCCACCAAAGCGGTTCCAGGGCTGGTTCGGAGCCGGTGCCTGACTTAGCACCGGTTCTCTGGTTTTCCGCCGCCCAAGCACGGGCCAAACTGGTTCCAAACTGTTTCCAAGCAAGCACCAACTCCGAGCAGGGGCTAAACAGGAGCCAGAGAAAGAACTGATGACGCGACCCACCACGTCATTGGTGGGCGGGCTTATAAAACAAAACAGGAACTGCGAACGCTATAAACATTAAGCAATAAGCCCCGAGAAGCTGTGGGTTACAATGATTTTACAATGGCATGGAACGCGGCTCAGCCAATCAGATTTAAGGATGGGGAGCACCCGTTTTATAACTAAACATAGTTGTCATTCGTTCTGACCACGAATACGACAGGTAGCCGGCAATAATTGCGTTTTTCGCCTCTGGATTGCAGTGTAAGCTTGTAAAGACACAAGCAGTATTTGCATCACTAATAAATCCAGATCCTGCTACACCTGGGGCCAGAAACTGTATTGGGAAAGCAGCATTATATGCTTCACTGAGACGTGGCTCACAAACATCATCCCCGACTCACTGATCAGTTTCACTGGCTTCAGGACAGGACGGGCGGACAGAGACAGAGACGCTGCAACCACTGGATTGTATGTGTTGAAGTGATGAAGCTGCCGTGACAATGTACTGTCCTGCAAAGGATTAATAAAGTATCATTCATTCATTCATTCATTCATGTTGGTTATTGTGATTCCGAGCGAGCGTCTCGCGCACCCACGTCATCAGGTTTTCCACTGACGTATTGACATGGCTCTGACTTGGCTCCGGTTGGCTCTTGGCCGGTGGAAAAGCAAACCGGTTCTTTGTTGGAACCAGTTAAGCTCCGGCTCTAGCACCAGCACCGAACTAGCACCAGGTTCTTTTTGGTGGAAAAGGGGCAATTGAGGGCACATTGGTGCTATTTACCTGTACTTAGAGGTATCAACTTGTGATTGGATCACACAGGACGGATGTTAATCCCAGGAGAAACAGTGTCTTAGACTGCTGCTTCACACCTTACCAAAATGATCACTTTAAATCAGTGGTATCCCCGACCTGAGTGCACTGGAGGCTTCTCCTGAATCTACTTCTACTAAATGTTAATGGTAAAGTGGATGTATGAGTAACATTTGATGTAATATGAAGTGAAATATGAGGTGTCATCATTACACCTACAGTGACTCCTCTCACACATTTAATTGCAACAGTCTGCAACAGGCTTGAATTCACCACTCACCATCTGTGCTGCCAAATGGTGAGGTTCCCCAGTCTCCAAATGGTCACACAGATGGGTCCGAGTTTCCATACAGGTGCACACATTATTAAGTTTGTTTTCCATAGATCCCAACTTTTGAATGGGCAGTTGCATATGTCTATTTCAGGCTCCGTTTTGTGCAAACGCAAAAGTTAAATAAGGCCCTTGGTGTAATTTTTGGTTGGAATGAAAAGCTGCAGACTCTTGGCCCTCCATGGCTCATGGTTCCCCACCCCTGGTCTATTTGGACACACACTCTGAATAATGAAACTACTTTTGATCTTATGACCGCAACACATATGTCATTTAAATGACAGTTTTACTCACCTGTGCAGCCATTTGTGTCTACAAGCAGTTGAAAAACAAGAACAAGGAGATGTTTACGCACCTATCATACAAGTCCAACAGTATTTTTTTTCAATCATTTAGTCAAAATGTATTCAATGTAAATTAGAATATTAGAACCAAAATTTGAAAAAAAAAAATGTACATATGTACAATGGTATACAACATTTGAAAATGTGAAATTGCTAATAACAGTTTATTTAATAATAACATGGTTAATAGCCAAGACAATATTAATAGCTGATGCTTAGTGCAATAAACAAGACGACTATTTCCAAAAGCTATGTGCTGAATTGAAAAGGAAGTGATGAACAGCTAAACAGGAGACACCAACTGGCTGCTCTTCCCACCGCTGCAGGGATGATGGAAGGGCTGTTAACTGCAAGTCAAGCTGGCACTAGGGTTGTGCAATGTCACATAAATCTCACATCACGATATAGGTCATTTCATATCCAGAGAATGATACATATCATGATATAGAACATGAATTATATACTTGAAAAATAAAACGTACTTAATTTTATTTGATCATTTTACTCCTTTAATTTGGAACCTTTGTGCATATTTTCAATTAAGCAGTAAAACATACAATTCCACTGTGGAAAATGGAGATGTAATGACGGAAGGAATCAATCAGCAATCTGTACATGCTTCCCGATGCTGGCACATTTTTTCCCCAGGCAACAATTATGCCGTAACACTTCCTCAGTCAATTACCTAGGCTGTTTATATCCTTGTCAAAACAACGCCATAGCTATGCCTCAAGTGTCTACGGCTACTGCAGAGGCTTTCTGCACCTCTCCAAAACTAACTGCACGTAAGGTAAAGCAAGACTGCTTAGGTCCACTAGAATCCTCTGCACCACCTGTTAACCTACTGTATAATTACTAGAAATAAACTAGAAGATAATTTATAATGTACACAATCCATAATTTATATGGATTGTGTAACATTTTTCTGTGGCCACAGTAATAATTTTTTGTATTCCTCATGGTGCTCTATAATGACAACTGATAGTTGACAGTTGATAACAACCATTGTGATACCAATCATCTCTACATTGGGCTTTAGGTTTTTGTCAAGCCAGCTCAGACAAAGAAAGCCTGGCCATGTTGAACTTGCTTCGTAGTACAGACCTCTGTTTGGATGTTTTGTATGTTTATTATTGAGGTTGTAGTTTGCAGAGGTCTTGTGCTGGACTACATTATAATGAGAAGAATTCCTATTTTTTGTCCTCCCTATTTATATACATGAGGGGGACAAAATATTAGAAACACCTCTCAATAAAATGCAGTCCAGTACAACACCACCAACTATGACCTTAATGCCAAATATATAATTGAATTAACACCTCTATTGCTGTGATAAAAGAAAACCTAATCATTATAGGCATCAAAAAAAAGTAAACCTTACGGCAAAACAGTTGTATTGGAATGTATTATATTGTACAGGTGGACATCATCATTTCGCACAGCCCTAGCTGACACAGAATCCGTCTCTGGCTGGAGGCCAGAATGTATACTAATACTGAATGTAGTGTTTGGCTGTACATAAAAGAATAAAGTGAGCTGAACAAGAAAATTGTCAGGAAAATGTAACTTTCATTTTAATGATTATTCTTTACAAGGATGTTTTGCAGTCTACACAAGACACAAACAGATAGTAGTGAGCATCTGAGAGACTATTTCTAAAGATATCTAGCAGTAATAATATGGAGAACAGTAACTACCTGTGTCAGAAAACAAAAGACAATTGTTACTGTGCAGTAGTGTCCAGTCTGACTTCTTTTTGTTTTTAGTTAAAAAAAGCTCCAAAATTCTAAATGTGTTACTTGGCATTTGTTTCATATATTTAAGTATACTGATATACTTAACAATGCAGAATATTTGGAGGTCCTACCCATGAGTTGTGTTTAATAATGGACAACCTCTCTCTCAGCCACAAGAGAAAATTTAATTGGCATAGGCCTGCAACAACAGTGTAGTACTATGGATGCAATACTATGGGGGAACACCACTGTGCAGAAGAGACAACTGCTGCAGTTACTGTGAAAGAGTAGGCTAACATTTTAAAATAAAAAAAGATTAAATATAAGTATCACATCATCAGCCTATCATGAGAAAAGAAAATAGGATCGTATCGGCTAAGTATGCCTAAGTTACAGAGTTATAATGATTTGATTCCCCTACAGGTAATAACATAATTATATCCAATGTTTGAAAATATACAATATGTAGAAATTTTTTAAATTTTTTTAGCCAAGTCTAAAGCACCAGTACTCACAGGAAAAGGCTCAGCACCTTCTTGGATAACAAATCCCTCAATCAGATGGGTGAGGATGTGTGATCTGACTAGAGCCTGGGCCAGCATGCTCTCTCCATTGTGTTCGGTGCTGCCAGTGGTCCCATTCCCAGAGGTCATGGCTGGAGCTGAGGCCGTCCCTCACCTGTCCAAACAACAAACCATGGCAAACTTAAAACCAGACTAAGCAGTGTCAATGGGCAGGACACCCCACCCTGCTATGATGTGGTAAAGAAAGACGAATGCCACTCACTTCTCAAAAGAATATAAATAGAAATGCCTCAGAAGTCCAGCTCTTTGGCCCCAATCATAATCCAAAATATAAAAACATCTTCTCTCATTTTCTTATGATTTTGTGTGCCTTTAACATTAAATCATAAAATATGGAAGACGGGCATTTAAAAATGTCAAGCCCAGGATGCAGCAAAGGCGCCCTTGAAAAACAGTGTCGGGAGAACTTGTTTTTGTGCTCACTGGACTGATCTAAACCACAGATGATTTAATAGCTGTGTGTAGCTCTTGTGGAACATCAGTAAAACTGATATAGCAAAATCTTGTTTCAAGTGGCATGGATCGGTACATTTGTGCATACATACTAAGAGGTTGTCGTTATTTTTTCACGTGGCGACAAGGATTTTGAAAACGGTAACACGAAGATAGCGGAAAGGGAGGATAGCAACTGGTACGAGTGATAAATTTTGAGTTGCTAAGCAGTGGAAACAAATTTTATAAATTAAAATCTGATTGAAATTGTGTGCTGCCGAGTAAGGCATAGAAACTGAATTTAAGAATAATTCTTAATAACAATAGTGACCTCTGGCCTTCGGCCCGAGGCACTAATAACTCAGTCATGTCCTTTCCCTTCAGTCACACATATGGGCTGTCTGTATGTGCCAATAGGAGAGTCATTAGGAGGCTACGAGATTGCAGGATTTCGTCTGAGCTAACGTGGTATACATTGCTAGTATAGAAAGTGAACCGTTGGAACTTCATGGGAATCACTTTTCCTGTCTAACTATGGTCGCTAAAATCGAGCCGACAACAAATGACTGCCGTATAGACGATATATATATATTTTTTACATGCTTTTAAAGTTAAATAGCATGCTTTTTGCATGCTATTTAACTTTATTAGTTTAAAAAATAAAAAAAAAAAAAAAAAAAATCAAGGCAGTCTTTAAAAAAACGAGGCAGTCTATAGTGAAACGTTAAAGTTTGAGCGATACGCAATCTGAAAACGCCGACAAATCGGTATCCCCTAAGTTTTATGTTAATCGTTTTACTGACTCAATGCAATTTAACGGTACACGGAAATTACTGACAGTAATGAGAAACTTTCTGTTAACATCCATGCCATGCATAACGGCCTCAAATTAACATCAAATCAATTGCACTTTTCAACTGTGATGTTACCGCTGACCGCACGTGCAGATTAATTTGCTCTTACAGCAGCAAATGCTAGTTTAAGTACCGCCATGTGAAAACAGAGAAACTTTAGGAAGTAAAAGAAGTTAACGATAACTTACTTTAACGGTCCGAAAACTACCTCTGAATCAGTTAGAAAACAGGCGCTGTGCTCGGTGACAATGGTAGAGGGAAGAAAAGCTCTTTGTTCAACGACTCCAAACAACGCTTTCATTTACACTCCCTCCGCCAAAACGCCGAGGAGGTAGCGTACCCTTGCCAACACCTTTAAATATTTAACATAAGGACCAACCCGCTAAACGAGGAGACACAAACTTAGAAACTGATTCATATCCAAACTACGCCTTCACTTTCTCCTTTTAATAAAAGCAGCAGACATCACAAACCTCTTGCCGTTTGCCTTTCAGTGTCAAGCCTACTGCAATCAAACACAGGACTTCCACCCTTACGATGGATCACAACCTTCAAAATAAAACGCTTGCCGACAGTGGATGCGGTCAGAGCAATGTAGAGAGTCGCGTCAACGGAAGTTCAAAACGCTTGATTGTCACGTGATTCATGTACACTGGCTGCTGTAGTAGGCCTTTCTCATTTATGAGGTGTACATCGTCGATTCCTCTCCTCGCCCTTATCCCACCCAAGGGAGGTGAGAGTGAGGAGGCGAGGAAGAGACTCAGGAAGGCAGGAGAGGTAACAGGCGTTTAACAAAATCACATATCCTTGCTCACTTCAGCCCCATTTTAATGCACCCACAATAACATTTTATGTTTTTCACATCTCTACGTTACTGTCATTTCCTCTACCAAATTATGTTGCCATACAAAATTTGAAGTGCTCTTAAAGATATACAACAAATAATCCAATATCCCACCTGCAATTCTTTTATTTCCATTCCACTTTCTATTGACCCAGATAGCAAAATACAGTGATTCAACGTTGAATTTTGGTCAAATTGGTTATTTTTGGTTGAGGTTGATAAATCTATGTTCATTCAATGTTTAATTACAGCTACCATTTCAACATTTGAAAAAATGTTGTTGAATCAGCATTGTATAGATGCTGGTTTTTCAATGTTGAAATGTCAACATTAAATAGACATGGTTTCAATGTATGGTATGCTGTGCATCTGTGCCCCCGCCCCCCACCCCCGCAGGGGTAGGCGTGCCATGGGAAGCTCGCGAGACCTGCTCTCTCCTGAGACTGCAGGAGACCCAAAAGAGTAAAGTGGGGCGGCACGGTGGTGCAGTGGTTAGCACTGTCGCCTCACAGTGAGAAGGTCCTGGGTTCGATTCCCACCCAAGGTCCTTTCTGTGTGGAGTTTGCATGTTCTCCCCGTGTCTGCGTGGGTTTCCTCCGTGCACTCCGGTTTCCTCCCACCGTCCAAAGACATGCAGGTTAGGTGAATTGGAGAAGCTAAATTGCCCCTAGGTGTGAATGTCAGTGTTTGTCTGTCTGCTCTGCGATGGACTGGCGACCTGTCCAGGGTGTTTCACTGCCTTCGCCCTATGAGCGCTGGGATTGGCTCCCGCGACCCTAGTGAGGATAAGCGGTTTAGAAGATGAATGAATGAAGAGTAAAGTGATTATTTTGGGCTTGAATGAGGCGTATTTAAAACCTACAGATGAAGGTTGAAAAGTGATGTAATGGTCCTTTAATAATAACATTGTTGCAATGTAGAATCAATGTAATTTCAATGCATTTATAGATGAATCAATATTGATTCAATGTTCGGATTGATTGACAATTCTACATTATTTCAATGTTGAACATAATGTAGTTGAATAAATATTGAATCAATGTTGAGACTGATTGAAAATTCAACATTATTTCAATGTTGATCATAACGAGCGCTTTCAATGTTATTTTCAACGTCTGACATCAACGTTGATTCAGTCTTAAGCCATGACCATATCTCAATGTTGATTCAATGCATTTTTGCTTTCTGGGGAAGCACAACAGGTTTTTAAAAAGTGCTGTGTAAATAAACATTTTGATGATGATGTAGATCTGTCTGAAAGCCTTCAGACCGCTGACCTGAGATATTGTCGGTTAGGAGGGAAACAAATAAAACACTGCAGATAGGGGTCCCATAAAAGCCTACAGTGTCACTGGTAAAAACTCTAAAACCAGTAAAATGTCTCTGGGAAAAGATGGGAAAAGATGGGAAAGGTAAAATGTCCAGCCTCCACAGTGTTGGATGTCCCAATGGGTAGCCCAGCCCTGCCTCCGCGTTGCTGCCACCGCCAATCACTCATCATTAACTTGGCGGCTGCAAAGGGTGAGCACATGTAAATCCTCTGTTTCTGTCTCTCAATTAGCTCTGCTCTCTGTCGGCCATGTTAGGTTAAATAAATAGGTGTGCGCTGCAACACAAAACCAACCTTGTATGCAATAAAATCAAAAGTACAAACATCGAAACATAAACCAAAACACAAAAGGGCTCTTCCCTAACTAGTCTGCAGTAGGGATAGGCGATACCACACTTTTAGGATTCGATACGATACCGATACTTTTTCTTGCATTTTCATCGATACCGATACCGATACCAATACTGATAATTTCTTACTTGCAATTTTTTTCATTCAAAATATTATTACATTTAAGACAAATTACATGACAAATACAGACCATTTATACCATATTTATTATGGTCAATACATAATAAAACTAAAATTAAAATATATAACATAAATATGAATTAAATAAGAACAAAAATTTGCACATTTTCACTTTTCTTGGCAAAAAAAAGAAAAAAAAGACCGTTCTGCCATTATTTTCTGTGTGTTCCTCCGGCTCCCGCATTTGAGCCACTCTTGCTGGCTGTGCTGTCGGGCCGTCACGTGACACGGGCCAGCTCAATACGCCACCAGGCACAGGGGTGTCTCGGCACATAGTGTGAAGTAAGCTATCTAAAACAGCTGAAGGTTTGCATGCACCCCCAATTCTTATTTGTTAGTATCAGTTTAAGGAAATTGATGCCAAATGAGTAGCGTGTGAGTATCGATATATCGATACCACAGGATCCATACGCCTATCCCTAGTCTGCAGCTGTGTAACAATCTCTCTGTTGTCAATAACAGAGGTAATGACGTGTGCGGCTTTCTTGGGCTCAACAGTTGACGCAGTAAGAATGAGAGACTTAAGCCTGTTATAATTGGCCTTATAGTTCATGTTTCTTGTAGTATCCAATGTATGTTAGAGTTCAATGTTTCTTGTATTATTCAGAACAGCTTGACTGCTAGCAGAGGGCAGATAAAGCTGGAGCCAGACATATTGTCTTTATCTTGTTATTTAGGTCTGTTGCATTAGATACACGCCCAGTCAACATTCACACACTAGCATCGCACATTCCAGCAACAAGACATGGACAGTGGTTGGCCTGTCCATGTCCGGGTAACTGGCCAATTATTCTCGGTTGCGTTTAAGTCCAACCTATGTACGGGGCAGGCCCAAGCCCAAGAACATAAATGTGCATCATTTCCTGATATCGGGGCTCTTTCTGACTGAGATCCTGCGGGAGCTCTGTCACACTGAGACCAGCACTGCCTTGCTTTATATGTGACCATAAACAAGTGCATATTATGATCATGGGATATATTCCTCCAGTTAATTTCTTAAGGCAAGTGAATTATGATGCAAATTACAAAAAAATTGTAGCATGTATAATCAACCCCCTCCATATCATTATGTCACCACAAATACATAGTTAATATTTTTTTATTTCTGAAACTATAATGGAAAAATATTAAAATAACAGCGTGGACAGAGGTCTAACAGAGTGGACAGTATCATAACAGAGTGGACAAAACACAGACAATGACAAAACCTGGATGTGATTAAATGCATTTTATTAATTCTAACATGAATAAACTTTGTGATGGATTAGGGAAGAACTAGAAGAACAGATTTAAAGGCGAGGACAGGGGCTCATTTGATTGGTTTAAAGTGAATCGGCTGCGTCAAACCCACTCCACGCCTTCTCTCCTCCCTTCACCCGGTAGGAGGGACGGCGGAGTACTTGCGCCACCCAGCACGGCGTGCCAAACTTGCAAAATCCACCTGGCCACACCCAGTCAGCGAAGCACATCTGCGCTACGCCCCTGCCTCGCCCGGTCTGCGAAACTAGAGCCCACAGTCTTCCTTTCATCTTCCCCTGTTCTTTCAGCACACCATTGTACCACTTCTACAGCTTCCTCTGTGGTGGCTCTCAAAGTTGGGTGAGTGGTGAGGTGGCATTCTTTGCAGTCACCATAGGCACAGCCTTTAACTCCCGTGGCACAGACAGTGCGGTCAGCCATCTCCTCTAGATTCTTGGTCTCCACAATGCCTCGACTATTAAAGGGTGTCAGCCATGAACTGGAGGTTCTCATGTGTTTTGCACTGGCATGTGGCCCAATCAGCATCAGTAGGGGCTATGACCCAAAATGGCTGACATGGACAAAACAGACTATACGAGACGTTGTCTGAGTTTTCTGATGCAAATCTCCTATGAAGATTCTTCACAGTGTCAGTAAGCAGTCGCTTCTGCATCCTCTTCTTCCTCACAGTTATGGTCTGCATGCACCCAGTCATCATACGGCTCACAGCGTCACGGAGGAAGAAGGTATGGATACTTGCTTTACTCTCTGCTCTCCTTGAAGTCTTCTTTCTCTGAAAATCTGTCAGTTCTGCATTCCTGAATGACTTCCCCCTCTTTTTGGAGAATCCAAGAGCACACCAAGCGAAAGACTTTTTAGTAGCTTACCACATGTGACTCTGGCGATTGTTTTCTTCACCTTCTTTCTTCTCGCGGTTTTGTAAGACTGAGCAATGTTTGCAACTAAGCAGAGTGGAAAGTAAGGGTCTTGGGGACATGTGGAGTGACCTTCTGATTTTGTAGCATCCTATTCACCATTGCACGTGGGGATGAGGAGCTGGCCTTGCATCTTGAGTGTCTTTTTTTCCACTTTTCCTTCTTTTTTTCCTCTCTATCTAATTGGGCTTGTAAAAACTCTATCTGCTGGTTGAGCTTTCTCTTTCTACTCCTTGCTCTCTTTTTACCTTTAAGGCATTGCCTAAAACAGAGAAAACAAACAGTAACAATAATACCTGTATATTCTGACGTGAAATACCATGTTTTAAAAACACAAGTCTTAAAACCAACTGTATTTTCAATATACAGAACTTTTCCTATTACAAGCTCCAACCTTGAAGGCCCAAACACAGTCTCTGACAATTCATCTATACCCCTCCTTTTGCCTTCCTCCCTGTCCCTTCTCCTTCTTCCTTGAGGTAAACCCTTCTTTGCTCAGGGTCAGCATCACAGCGTTCTCTGTAACGCCGCTGTGTTTCAGCTGGACTTCTCAGTGCGGGTGACATTCCTAAACAAAGGCATGCATTGCATTTAGTTTTTTTTTTTTTTTATTGGTGAAATTTAGTGACAACAGACAAGGTGACATAAGCAAGGGGACAATGGGGGACAAGTAAATTGCACCAAATGAACATAAGGTACAGACGATGGACATACAATACAAACCACTACAGACAACAACATAGAGTTGCATTGGTGTGTGTATATAGGTGTGTGTGTGTGTGTGTGTGTGTGGGTGTGTGTGTGCATGTGCTTCATGACAAGACAGAAGGTATGGTATTATTGTGTCCAATATGGTATAGAAAATATAATGAGAATAGATGAATAAATAAAGTATAAAGAATAAATAAATAAATTAATTAATTAGTAAAAGAAAGAAAAAAAAAAAAAGGGTATACATATATATATATATATATATATATATATATATACATACTTAAACATACATACATGAATGCAATATAATATGGCATATCTTAATGTAATATAATGTAATGTACTTTCAGCTTAATATAATACGGCCTAATATTATAAGATAATGTAATATAATCCAAACTGATACAACACTTTATGACGTGATATAGCACAATATAGCAATATAGTATAGCATCATACGATATAATATAACATAACATAGTAATCCATTATTATATGATATATACCATAATCTAGTATAAGACGATATATCGTGATGATGACAATCTCGAGAATAATAATTGCTAATATATAATTGCAATGAGGGGCGAGGCCAGACCGGGGCATCAGGGAAGCGAGCATGAGGCCCCCCCCCACCGGGCCCCGAGTAGTATGGCCGGAAGCCCCAGCGGGAGCAGGGCGAGACGGCAGCGGAAAGAGCCCCCCACCTCCCCAATTTGATATTATTTTCATTCTAGTCTATGGCCGATCATGCCTTGGGCCGCACCCAGACCCTGAGGTGGCTGCTGGCCCGTTGCAGATCTAGCCTCCTGTGCCTCTTCCTGGTCAGGGCAACTCCCAGACCCTTGGGAGGGAGTCTGCCTACTAAGGACTGGCGTTATTTTATTTTTATGCATTGCATTTAGGTAAAATACAGGCTTGTTTCTGTACCACTGTGCATATAATAATTCTGTGGTGTCCACTCTAGACATCCCTGAACCTGGACCTGCTCTTGAGGCCAGTGAAGCACTCAGCCCACCTTTGTCATCTCTGTGTGATGGACCAGTGGAAAAGGGGAGAGATGGGACGGTATGGACGGTCCTTCAACCCAGTGAACGTCCAGGGAGAAGGCAAAGCCAAAATGTCCTCAATGAAGCTGCTGGCCCCACAACGTATGCAAAGCGCAACATTGAGGATGCTCTCACAGCCTTCTTGTGTGTAGTTGATGATGGCATGCTTATGCATATAAAGGACTGCACTGTGGCTGAGGCACATCGGCAATGTGGTGACAGCTCATGGGACCTGACAGTGGCTGAACTGAAAGCCTTCATAGCCCTGTTGTACATCTGTGGAGCACTGGGTGCTAAAAACATGGACTTGGATACCCTCTGGTCTGAAAAATGGGGCATTCCCTTTCTCAAGGAAACCATGGCCAGAAGTCGTTTCAAGGAAATAATGAAATTCCTGAGGTTCGACAAGAAGGAGACTCCGCAAAGGCTAGAGGAACGTTATGAACTACCAACCCAGCTGTCATTTTGACCTCAGCCCTTCTTGTCTGTAAGAAATTAAAAATGATTAATCCTCCCAAGAGACCATAGTTTATTTCAAATGGACACCTGTGATAATAGGGCACAGGTAAAAAAAAACACATTCAGCAACTAAGATCTCAAGTTAAGAAAATTGGACTGTACTACACTGAAACACAAACCACAAATTAGTCAAAACTATCAACCATGACTTTACTGTGAGCAACTAGAACACAAAACTCTTGACTGAACCTTGACAGGATGTGCGTCTACGGGATGACAAATTCGCCTTGAATTCAACTGTATGGAACAAGTTTATTCAGAATAGCATTGCCTGCTACAAACCTGGTGCCAACATAACAATTGATGAGCAGCTGTTCCCCACCAAGGCACGGTGTAAATTCATTCAGTACATGGGGAATAAGCCAGACAAGTTTGGCATCAAATTTTGGCTGGCTGCTGATGTCGAGTCAAAATACATGTTGAACGGAGCTCCATTTCTGGGGAAGGATGAGACACGGGACAAAGGTCAGCTTGTGGGAGAGAGTGTGGTGCTGAGGTTGGCAGAGCCATTCCTAGGGAAAGGGAGAAATGTTACCACTGACAATTACTTTACTTCCCTCAAACTGGCTACCACCTTACAGGGCAAGAAGACCAGCCTGCTTGGAACCGTGAGTAAAATGAAGCGTGAGTTGCCCCCCTCTGCCAAAGATCAAGCTGAGCTGTTCAGCACAAAGGTGCTGAAATGTGGTGATGCAACGCTCACCATTTACCAGGGAAAGCCCAGGAAGAATGTGTGCATTTTGAGTACAGTGCACACAAGCGTAAGCATCACAGATGGGCCAAAGGCAAAGCCAGAGTCTGTGATTTACTATAACAACACCAAGTATGGCGTTGAGGTCCTTGATCAAATGGCGAGGAAGTACTCTGTGAAAGCTTCCACAAGAAGGTGGCCAGTTGCAGTGTTTTATAACATCCTTGACCTGGCTGGGATCAATGCTCACATCCTCTTCAAGGAGTGCACCAGCAGCCACATAGCTAGGAGGAAGTTTATCCAGCAACTGGCAGAGGAGCTGAGAGGACAGTTCATGGAGGAGAAAAGAGTGCATCAGTTGACCCAAGGACCCAGTCAGCAGAGGCATCAGTCACCACAGCCGACACCAAAACGGAGGCAGTGCCAGATCCGGAGGAGCTGCGCACAAAATAAAACCAACCACACCTGCTGCAAATGCCAAAAACCTGTGTGTGGAAATTGCACGGGAAGAACAGAGGTCACTTGTGTTGACTGTGATGCTTAAATAGCCAAGGAAGCTATTTGTATAACCAGTTGTTATACAGGTTAATACGTAGTTTTGTTTTGTTCTATTAGCTAATTTTAAGCTTTTTGAATTATTTTCTTTTATGAATGTGTTGTAAATATTTCATAATCAAATCAGATATGATCAATTGCTAGTTCATTGTTATAAGCTATATTGGATGAATCCTGATGAAAAATACTTGTGTGTATGATCAAATCAGATATGATCAATTGTTATTTTATTGTAGTGAGTTATGTTGGATGTATTCTCTGCTGAAAAATATTGGTGTGAATGAATTAAATAATTATCACTTGCTTTAGGTGATTATCAAAAACATAAAAAAAGTTTAAATAAATTTGTTAAAATGTGTATTTTGGTGTTATTTCATTAAAAAAAAAAAATCTTAACACAACAAATGCATTACTCTCCATATTGGGTATTTATCAAGAGAGATAAGAGTTTAGAATCTGGCGGTCAAAATGACCTCTCATGGCCTTTCTAGTAGGTATGGAATTCTGGCCCTTCTATATGGAGGACTAAAAGGGACAGAATGAAATAAATAAATACATCTTTAAATAAATACTTAAAAGTGTCATTAATTAATTAAAATGGGAATTAAATAAATAAATGTGTCATTAAATAAATAAATATGTCATTAAATAAATAAATGTGTCATTAAATAAATAAATGTCATTAAATGTGTCATTAATTCATTAAAATACCTGTTCATTTAATGTAAAAACACATATATAATTATTTCATTATTTATTTAATTATTTCATGGACCGGTGTTGCAGTGCTTCATGAATTAATTTTATCTGTCAAACACACCCATCAAAGTCAGTGGGCGGGACTAACGTGAATCTAGCCCAATCGATTGCTTAGGTCTGAAGCCTGGAAGTCTGCCGGAGCCGGGGGAGTTCTGCTGAGAGCCTCTCCAGTTAAAGTTGCTGCTTCTCTGAGTAGTTCTGGGCAACTTCTCGACATTTTGTGGCTGCACCTATCTAGCACGCATCGCGCACCGCAGTAACATTTGCTCCTGCAAATCCCCCATTTGCTTGAACCGAGTAAAGGTTGCGCCACCAAGTGTGTCAGAATATCAAATCAAATCAAATCAAATCAAATCAAGCTTTATTGTCATTAAGCTACACATACAGCAGTAGTGCACACAAAATGAGATAGAGTTTTTCACTTAGGATCCCCGAGTGATGGTAAAGTCAGCAGTTTAAAAGTCTAACAGCTTTCTGGAGGAAGCTGTTGCTCATTCTAGCGGTTTTGCTTTTCACCGTTTGCCTGATGGAAGCAGCTCAAAGTATTTGTGGAGCGGGGGAGAGGGTCTCTGACAGTGTTCAGTGCTCTACTCCTGCAGGGATGGGATGTTTCCATGGAGCCATGTCTCCGCAAAAGCAAGCACACAGCAGTCTCTCTCCTGCGGGTGTCTTAGCAAGCGTAGCTCGTCCAGCTTGTTGTCGAGGGAGCGAACATTAGAGAGCAAGAGCCACGGTCCTGCTGGTCTGGAGGGGTTAGCCTATAGCCTTTAGCCTGTAGCCTTTAGCCTGTAGCCTGTAGCCTTTAGCCTGTAGCCTGTAGCCTAGCGTGGATCCCGGCTCTCTTCCCCCTCCTTTGTTTACGTTTGCACCGCTTGCGCTCCCTCCTCTCCCTGGTGACAGCCGGTGTAGACACAGGTAAAATCCCGTGCTGCCGTAGTGTGTCCACATCAAAGCAGAGTGCCTCAGTTCTTGCAGCATGCTTTACCTGATGTTTAGTAAAGTCTCTGGGCTGTAGGTTATGCAACCTGAGCGTCTGGGTTAAGCAAAACAGTTAAAAACTTTCACTCTAGAATATGTTTACTTGCTCTGCATCAATCGATTATCTGAAGTCGATCTGTCTTGGCTTGCTGTGCCGGGTAACCAATCAGGTGTTAGGATCCGCCCACTGACTTTGATGGGTGAGTTTGACAGATAAAATTAATTCATGAAGCACTGCAACACCGGTCCATGAAATAATTAAATAAATAATGAAATAATTATATATATGTTTTTACATTAAATGAACTGGTATTTTAATGAATTAATGACACATTTAATGACACATTTATTTATTTAATGACACATTTATTTATTTAATTCCCATTTTAATTAATTAATGACACTTTTAAGTATTTATTTAAAGATGTATTTATTTATTTCATTCTGTCCCTTTTAGTCCTCCATACTTCTAGTGTTAAAAACTGGTGGACAACTTTGCTTCCCATGAAGACCCGCACAGTAAGTGGGTTCATCTTTTGCACCCCTATAGTGATGAGTTAGAATTATACAAATGTACATGTTGTTTGATGTTTACACAAAGCAAATGTTTTACAGAAGAGATAAATAGTTTGGGAAATACCTGTGTCATTTGACTAATCTGTAACAAGAGTATATGGGCTGTTTTTGAGCTCCTGCACAAGCTCTTGGGTGAAATAAGGTGCGAGCGCTTCATTAGTAATGCAGGATGACTTAGTCCTGGCACACCTGTAGTCCTGCGCTGTCTTCGAATCTCCAAAATAGTCTTTTAGGAAAGGCTCCAGGTGGTCCGCAAAGGCTAGAGGAACATTATGAACTACCAACCCAGCTGTCATTTTGACCTCAGCCCTTCTTGTCTGTAAGAAATTAAAAATGATTAATCCTCCCAAGAGACCATAGTTTATTTCAAATGGACACCTGTGATAATAGGGCACAGGTAAAAAAAAACACATTCAGCAACTAAGATCTCAAGTTAAGAAAATTGGACTGTACTACACTGAAACACAAACCACAAATTAGTCAAAACTATCAACCATGACTTTACCGTGAGCAACTAGAACACTTTATTTATCTTTTATTCGATATACATTATTGGCATGTATATAGTAAGCCTGTATGTTATTGGCGTGAAGACCTCTGTTGTTTCGTTTTATCACATTTAATTGGTTGTTTATGCTTCATGTCACTTGTTCTTGTTTGTGATTGGCTGTGGCTGTTGAGAGGATCAGCTGATGGTGGTTGGTTGGATTGGCGGTGGCAACACTGGGCTGTGACTGGATGAGAGAGATGGCAGAAGGAAGTGACGGTGCGGGAAGTGAGATGGAAGAAGGTGGCGGGAGGTATGAAGGAGAATGGAGTATAGTCAGGAATAAAAAGAGGAAAAAGAATGGAAATCGGTCGGAGGAAAGTGATTTTGAAGAGAGAGCAGCGGTTACAGAGGAAAGGAGAGAGGAGTTTAAGGTAATCGCTAGTCTTGCACAAGAGGGAGCTTCGTTCAGGGACTGGAATCCAATTCGGCTTACTAAAAGCATAAACAGAGAGATCGGGGAGGTAAGGAGTGCTAAGATATTGAGAAATGGCTTGTTGCTGATTGTATGTCGGGATGGTGGACAACAAAGGAGAGCACTTAAAATGTATAAAATAGATGGCAAGGAAGTGCAATGTACATTGGCTAGAAGCAGGAAACTAGTCAGGGGAGCTGTGACAGGGATTCCAATAAGAGTATCTAATGATGATGTGAAAGAAAATATATCAAATGCAAAAGTGAGTGAGGTCAAACGTCTGAAAACAAGTAGAAATGGAATTAAAAGTGACAGTCTATCGGTTCTGATCATTTTTGATGAAGAAAAACTCCCAGAAAAGATATTTATTGGGTATATGTGCTATGATGTGAGACCATATGTTCCCCCACCCTTAAGATGCTTTAAGTGTCAGAGATTTGGCCATGTAGCGGCGGTTTGCAAGGGAAAGCAAAGATGTGGCAGGTGTGGAGGAGAACATGAATATGGCAGATGTGATGAGGGGGCAAAACTGAAATGTTGCAACTGTGGAGGGGAACATAGGTCCGCGTACCGTGGATGCGAGGTTAGCAAAAAAGCAGCAGAGGTGCAGAGAATCAGGGTTTCCCAGGGAATGAGCTATGCAGAAGCAGCAAAAGTGGTGTCAGGAAACATACAGGTAACAAAACAAAATGACACTAAGAACAAAGGTGTAGGAAATTGCAAAAGATGTGATAAGTTAAAGGAGGAAACTCTGTTAGTGAATAAAAATGACTTTGTACTGTTTATGGCAGATATAATTAACTGTTCAGCACAGACAAAGAGCAGGAATGAAAGGATCAAAATAATTGTCAAATCAGCTGAAAAGTACCTTGAAGTGAAGGGGATGAGTTGTGATGATGTTAGAGATATTCTTAATGAAGATGCCCAACCATCTCAGGCATGGACTGGATCATCTTAATGGTCTTGATATTACAGCAGTGGAATGCAAGAAGCTTAATTGCAAATGGTCAAGAGTTTAAAAAATATATTAATAATTTGAGAAAAAGACCTAATGTAATTTGTATTCAGGAGACATGGCTGAAACCACCGTTGGATTTTGTTATAAAGGGATATACTGCAATTAGAAGAGATCGAGAATCTGGTAGAGGGGGAGGAGTTGCAACATTCATACAGAATGGAATGAGATACAAAATTATACAAATAAACACAGATCATGAAGCAGTTGTGAGTAGGATATGGACAGATAAATGTTATATAGATATAGTTAATTACTATAATCCATGTGAGAAATTAAGTCTAGATATATTAAGTAATGTTGGGGGATCAGTGCAAGGAAATGTAATGTGGTGTGGGGATTTCAACTCACATAATTCTTTATGGGGAAGCAATAACACAGATGCTAATGGTGTAGTTGTAGAGGAATTTTTTAGAGGATAATGGTCTGGTGTGTCTTAACATAGGAAAAGGAACAAGATATAATAGCACACAAAATACAGAATCAGCAATTGACCTGACGTTTGGAACCAGTGCAATAGCAGGAATAAGCACATGGGAAGTGCTAAATAATACAACAGTGGGTAGCGATCACTATCCTGTGAGGACTATTGTAGGCATGATGATAAGCTTTGAAAAGGAAAAGCAGATTCCTAGATGGAAATTGGAAAAGGCTAATTGGGATGCTTTCCAAAAGATCAGTGCAGACAGGTTTGAAAAATTTAAAGAGGAAAACCAGGTGGATCTTAACATATTTAATGAGGACTTAGTTAATGAAATAATTCAATCTGCTGAGGAAGCAATCCCGAAAAGTACAGGAGGTGGACGTACCAAGAATGTACCCTGGTGGAATAGTGATTGTGACAAAGCAATTAAAGTCAGAAATAAAGCGTTTAGGCAACTCAAAAAATTTCATTCTCAGGATGCTCTGTTGCAGTATAAAAGGGCCCAGGCAATAGTAAGGAGAACTATAAGAACTCAAAAACGCTCATTTTGGAGGCAATATTGCAGTAGTATTGGTAGTGAGGTACAGCTTTCAGATATCTGGGGCATGATTAGGAGAATGGGGGGGATCAGAAGAAATTATGAATTACCAGTATTAAATTGCGGAGACAAAATGGCTGTCAACAATTTAGAAAAGGCTGAACTATTAGCTCAAACATTTAGGAAAGTGCACAGTTCAGATAATCTCACAGAGGCCGCCAGGCAGAATAGAAGTAGAACCTTAGAAAGGAACCCCAATATATTGGAGAAAATGGAGATGACAGGAGATCAGTTAGACCTGCCTTTTAGTATGTTTGAACTGAGGAGAGCAATCATTAATGCACGGCAAACTACCCCTGGGAAAGATGGTGTGTGTTATAAAATGTTGGAACATCTAACAGAGGAGGCGCTAGCCATAGTGTTAAGATTGTTTAATAGGGTTTGGGAGTGTGGCCAACTTCCCTCAGTGTGGAAACAAGCAATAATAATGCCTGTGCAAAAACCAGGAAAGGACCCATCAGATCCATCTAGCTACAGACCTATTGCTTTAATGTCACACCTATGTAAAATCATGGAGAGAATGGTCACAGAAAGGTTAGTATATTTCCTAGAGAGTAAAAATCTTTTGACTCCATATCAAAGTGGTTTCCGTAGGGGTCGGAACACAATGGACTCTATATTGTGTTTAGAGTCAGACATTAGAAAAGCACAGACCGATAAAGAAGTGGTGATAGCTGTCTTCTTTGATGTTGAAAAAGCATATGACATGCTCTGGAAAGAAGGTCTACTCATTAAATTAAAACTGGGAATTGGTGGAAGGGCATATAACTGGGTGTTGGATTTTTTAATCAATAGGAAAATCCAAGTAAGAGTTGGGGCAGAATGCTCCAGTATATATGAGGTAGAGAATGGTACCCCACAAGGAAGTGTGTGTAGTCCGTTATTATTCAATATAATGATTAATGACATATTTAATAAGGTAGAGCGAAATGTAGGGAAGTCTTTGTATGCGGATGATGGAGCTCTGTGGGCAAGGGGCCGTAATGTAGTTCATGTGGGTAAGAAAATGCAAGACGCAATACTTGAGGTGGAGGAGTGGGCAAATAAGTGGGGGTTTAGATTGTCGGTGGCAAAAACTCAAGTGATTTGCTTCTCAAGGCGACGGAAAATTACACCAGTATCATTGAAACTTTGTGGACAGCATCTTGAACAGGTTAAAGTCATCAAATTTCTTGGGGTCTGCTTTGATGAGAAACTTACATGGAGCACTCACTTAGGTAAAGTAATAAGTAAAAGTAAAAGGTGTTGAATGTAATGAGGTGTTTGGCAGGACAAGAGTGGGGAGCAAGTAGATCATCTCTACAAAATATATACTGGGCACTCATGAGATCAGTATTGGATTATGGGTGTATAGCTTATATGTCAGCAGCAGAAACAAACCTTAAGAAGCTGGATGTTTTGCAAGCTCAGGCCCTTAGAATCTGTAGCGGGGCATTTAAAACATCTCCAGTGACAGCAATGCAGGTGGAAATGGGAGAGTTGAGTTGCCTCTGCAAATCAGGAGAATTAAACTAATGTTGGCATACTGGGTCAATCTCCAGGGGCATTGTGATGAACATCCTGCCAAGAAGATTGTAGCAGATTGCTGGGAACACAATGAGACAAATTTCAGGAGTTTTGGTTGGACTGGTGACGCAAAAGCACAAAATGTAGGATTAGGAAATTTACAGTACAGCCCCACAGTCTCAATATCTTCCATTCCTCCTTGGTTATTCCCTTCACCAACTGTAGACCTCAGAATAAAACAAGAATTGAAGGAAAAGTCAGGAAAACTTCCGGTTTGGCGTTCAGTTCAGAATTATTTTGATCGGCATTTCCCAGAATCAGTGTTTATTTTTGGGTAATTCTTCAATTGAGGGAACTTTTGACTTCTTAAATTGTAAGAAAATACAACTTGTAGAAACATATTTTTATCCATCTGAATATTGCTTTTATTTTCTCAGGAATTCATTCTTGTGGATGGTTGTGACCATTTATTTCAGATATATTAATATATTTATAGGTTTTTCCAAGATGTCAGGACAAAACGTCATTACCATCACATCATCAAATAATGAATTATTTTTCAAAACAACATGAAAATATGGTGTTTTTAAAACATTGCATGTAATTTCAAACATTAATTTTGACTAAGCTGTGCTGAGAATGATTTTTATTTCATTTTAAACATATTTATAGGAGTTGTTTGTTCTGATATTTCAATATTATGTTAGATGCTACTCTGACAATTAAATTTATGCTTTCAGTACATTAATAATTTATGTATTTTTTGGATAAAATGTTAAGAAAAAATGTTAAATTCTCACAAATACAAAATAAATATATAGAAATTATTTAATAAATTTGTTTTTCTCAAAAAATATGCGCTGTGGTGGTAATGACTGTGTGTTGCGGTAATGACAAAATGTTTTGGTAATGACATTTGATACAAACAGCTAATGTAAAAATGAATCAAATCCACCTTTTGAAATAGAAAATGTTTATTAGCTTGTTACAAAACAGTTAACATTAATGTTTTTGACCTTTGCGCAGTTGTTTTTGGTGCCATGTTGAATTAACTGTAGCCTATTAAGAGAAAATGTATGAATTTATTTAAAATGACACGTGAGGCCTTTATAAAATATTCAGACATAATATTTATGAATTGGTGCAGAAAAATGTTATTCAATAATGTTATTTAACACAGCTGTTATTTTAAAATTTTAACACATATTATCCTTGGGGTTAAACCTCCAGAAAATCACACACACACACACACACACACACACACACACACAGACAAAGACAGACACATATGTTTTATAGAAGCCAGGGCCCAAATTGACCGTATCTAAAACCCCAGTGTCAAAATAGTCAAAATGTGTACTAGACATTGATAATACAGTACAGGCCAAAAGTTTGGACACACCTTCTCATTCAATGCGTTTTCTTTATTTTCATGACTATTTACATTGTAGATTCTCACTGAAGGAATCAAAACTATGACTTAACACATGTGGAGTTATGTACTTAACAAAAAAAGGTGAAATAACTGAAAACATGTATTATATTCTAGTTTCTTCAAAATAGCCACCCTTTGCTCTGATTACTGCTTTGCACACTCTTGGCATTCTCTCGATGAGCTTCAAGAGGTAGTCACCTGAAATGGTTTTCACTTCACAGGTGTGCCTTATCAGGGTTAATTAGTGGAATTTCTTGCTTTATCAATGGGGTTGGGACCATCAGTTGTGTTGTGCAGAAGTCAGGTTACTACACAGCCGACAGCCCTATTGGACAACTGTTAAAATACATATTATGGCAAGAACCAATCAGCTAACTAAAGAAAAACGAGTGGCCATCATTACTTTAAGAAATGAAGGTCAGTCAGTCCGGAAAATTGCAAAAACTTTCAATGTTTCCCCAAGTGGAGTCGCAAAAACCATCAAGCGCTACAACGAAACTGGCACACATGAGGACCGACCCAGGAAAGGAAGACCAAGAGTCACCTCTGCTTCTGAGGACAAGTTCATCCAAGTCACCAGCCTCAGAAATCGCAAGTTAACAGCAGCTCAGATCAGAGACCAGATAAATGCCACACAGAGTTCTAGCAGCAGACCCATCTCTAGAACAACTGTTAAGAGGAGACTGCGCCAATCAGGCCTTCATGGTCAAATAGCTGCTAGGAAACCACTGCTAAGGAGAGGCAACAAGCAGAAGAGATTTGTTTGGGCCAAGAAACACAAGGAATGGACATTAGACCAGTGGAAATCTGTGCTTTGGTCTGATGAGTCCAAATTTGAGATCTTTGGTTCCAACCGCCGTGTCTTTGTGAGACGCAGAAAAGGTGAACGGATGGATTCCACATGCCTGGTTCCCACTGTGAAGCATGGAGGAGGAGGTGTGATGGTGTGGGGGTGTTTTGCTGGTGACACTGTTGGGGATTTATTCAAAATTGAACCATTTCAGGTGACTACCTCTTGAAGCTCATGGAGAGAATGCCAAGAGTGTGCAAAACAGTAATCAGAGCAAAGGGTGGCTATTTTGAAGAAACTAGAATATAAAACATGTTTTCAGTTATTTCACCTTTTTTTGTTAAGTACATAACTCCACGTGTTCATTCATAGTTTTGATTCCTTCAGTGAGAATCTACAATGTAAATAGTCATGAAAATAAAGAAAACGCATTAAATGAGGTGTGTCCAAACTTTTGGCCTGTACTGTATATCTGTGAATTTTATCTTTACTCAGTTATCTCCATTAAATAAGGAAAAATCATTGAGTATGAGGCAAGAAAAAAAAAACAAATGTCATTACCACCACAGTTTGTCTTTACCATCACAGCTTATTGTGTGGTGGTAATGACGTGTGATGGTAATGACATTTCTTACTTTCCTGGTAAAAAATAGCTCATTGTATGACTTGGCAAGGCTAACCCAACAGCTAGCATAAAATGCACTCTAGTTACACACAAACAGAGCAAATTTTCATAAAACTACACTAAAATAACAACATTGAAGCTTATTTGGTAATGACGTGTAATAAACATACTCTCCTGTCACCCTATATAAATCTTGAATTTACTTACATTTCTGATGATCAAAATGTCAAACTTTCCTCTTGACAGCCATGTGCTCATCTGCCTCTTCACATATGCAGATGAGTGAAGTGAACTGATTTTGGAAAAACTTTATTATTCTGTGATTTGTTCAAAGTGATGGTAATGACCACAGTACTTAGGGACAGCCATATTTTGTTTGAGAAAACCCACATATGGCACATTAAAATGAAATATCTATGTGAAATTTATTTATTCAACTTGTTTTGAAGAAGTATAATGTAAAAATTTAGTTATTTTTAAACTTTTTTTCACTTTATAACATAGTTGAAGTTCCACACTCTGGGCTGGGGACATGGCCAAAGCACTGAAAATTTGACATAAAACACATTTAAAAAAGTATAAAAATACATGACAAAGAGACAATAAAAAAAGTTCAGGGTTAATTTTATTGCTACTTAGCAAATGTGACAAAACCTAATATGATTTTAATTTTTTTCATGAAATTTTAGGCCAGGGACTGAAAAGTTACCCAAATTGAAGAATTACCCTTTTACAGATGGATCCAAAGATCCAGATACTGGATGTGCAGGTGCAGCAGTGTATATCCCGGTGAGTGACACATACATTAAGAAAAGGGTAACAGATCATCTCTCAGTATACACCACAGAGCTGTTGGCTATACTATTGGCATTGCAGTGGATAGAGGAGAAGGAAATGCAAACAACAGTTATTGCATCAGACAGTTTTTCAGCACTGTTAAACATTAGATCAGGCAGATCAACATTCAGAATGGATATAATCAATGAAATATTCCTAGTAATGTACAGAATGCATGTTAAGGGCATATTCACACAATTCATCTGGGGGGGAGGGAGCGGCGACGGAGATGCCAAAAGCAATGGCGAAAACCAGAGAAGAAAGGACTGAGAAATATAGTAACAAGTAAGGTGAAAAGGGTGTTTGTGAGTTGTAGTGCTGTTCAGAATATATAGCCTAACACGGCACATCAGTAAAGTTCCAGTGTGTGAGTCGGCGCGTGCACTGTGATAAGTTTGGTAGCTACGCTGTAGCCGATATTGTGTATTAGCCTGCTTGTTAGCTAGCCCAGCTAACTGCCCGCGTGGGACGTAGCGGCCCAGATAGCGCTCCGGGTGACCAGGAGAAAGCCCGGTAGCTCCTCTGGCAACGTGGGAGAAAGATTTCCCCCTGGCCGTCCGTCACACCGCTCTTTGGCACGCTACCACCATGTCCACGCCACATCACTCTTCACCGCACCATCCTCGTCTTCAGGCCAGGCTACGGTTAGCCTGCCACCATTAGCCTGTCGGATACCACTGTTGGGAGGTGAATTGGGACTCAGGACTTGAACTCTGCTACTGTGAGTACTCTTACGTTTATTATATTCGTTCAGAGTGAAGCGGCTCCTACTGTTTATTGCTTCAACGTGCCCCAGCATCAACCAGGGGCCTGATGAGGAAGAGGCCGAGGTAGAGGAAGAGGTAGAGAGGGACCTGAAGAAGTGATAACACCTGAACAAAGAAGAATTACTGTCGCTGCTGTATTTCTGCTGAGATTTGGCAGAACTCTGTCCAGCTTCCCTCAGTGTCCTGTTTGTCTACAGATAAGAAAACTACTATTTTGTTCTGATTTTCCTTGTTGATTGACATGTTACTATAACTGAGAATATGGTAAGAAATAAATATTTTCAGTCTGCAGCATCAGTGTTGTGCGGTGTTTGGTATGTTTATAGTATTTGTGTACTAAGTAATCATGAAGAATGTATTGGGTTTGTCAGTGTATGTTTGTCATCTAAATTATTCCCTAACCATGCTCTCAAAAAATATTTCTGAATAAATTCCATCACTATTTCTTAAAAGGGTTTTTACAAATGTGTTTTGAATTCATTACGGTAGTATGTAATAGACTGAAATAGTGTATGATCAGTGAAAGACTGTTAGTGACATGAGAACAAAATAAGATTTTTATCAATGTGTTTGGTTTTGGCTGATATGTTAAATTTTGCAAACAAACTGGGGTGTTGTGCAAATTGGGTGTGGTGTTTGGTTAATTGTGTGAGGTGTTTAGAAAAAAGAGGCCCTGTTTTCAAAATTGTGTATAAACAATTGAAAAAAACTGTAATAGGCTGTAAAGGCTATCCTATGGCGCCATCTGCTGGAGGAGCGCCACTGGTGTTACTTCATCAAGAAGAAAATGTGTAGTAGAACTCCTTTCACATAAGATATTTGTTGTGTGAGAAGTTCCTGTGTAATAGAGAATAAATGAATATCAGAACTCCACCCCACCCCCCCCCCCCCCCCCACCACCCCTTCTCTCTCTCCCTCTCTCTCTCTCTCACACACACACACAGGACCAGCTCTGGGCATTGGCTGTATAGGCGGCTAAGGCTAGCCGGTGGCGCCATCTGCCGGAGGAGCGCTGCTGGTGTTACTGCATCAAGAAAAAAATGTGTAGTAGAACTCCTTTCACATAAGGTAGGCTATATGTTGTGTGGGAAATTCATGTGTAATAGAGAATAAATGAATATCAGCAGCCTGCCCCTCTCTCTCACTCACTCACTCACTCACTCACTCACTCACTCACTCACTCACTCACTCACACACACACACACACACACACACACACAGGACCATAGACATAGAAAGAGGCTAGATTGGCCACTCCCCCTTTTTTTACAGCCTTCCACATGTAAGACACATGTTTAGTTTAATTTGGTCATTATAACTTACCCATTATTACTTAACCTACCAGAGACTACCTGAGCCCCCCCCCCCCCAAAAGCCAGGAAAACCGTGTACTCAGTGTGCATTTTAAACAAATTCCCTCAAGCCATTCCCACAGCATAGACTGTTTAATGTATATTTTGGGTCTAATGTTAATGCGTGATTTTCTACTGAGCCATTGCACTCATTATTATTTAGCTCTTGTTTTTTTATGGACTAGTTATATAGATTATATTTTAATTATTTAAACTGCCCCACAATTCCATCTCTGTTGTAATCCGGAAGCCAAGCAACTACATTTCGTTGCAAAAAAGTCACTGCTGTGTTTTTTTTTTTCTTTTTCTTTTTCTGTGCAATGACAATAAAGAAAGTAAGTCTAGTTGAATACTAATGTGTGTGTGATCCTTGATGGTCTGGCAGAGTGTTCACAGGTACAGTAACTACATGAGAACCTCAGATGAAGAACCATATTTTTTCACATTTTAGATAATCATCAATATTACACTATTTAGACTATCACATCAATGTGTATATATTTACCTTGAGAATTTGATTATATCAGAAAGACAATGATCAAATGAGGCCCTCTGACAAAGAACCATATATGCATGTTTTCACATTTCAGATAATCATCAACATTACACTATTTAGACTAATATGCCTGTCACATTAATGTGCATATATTTACCTTGAAAATTGATAGTGTCCTTATTCTACTGACAAAATATACTTCTTCCGTAGGCCTAACCATTTAATATATGGCCAAGAGAAACCGAAATTGATAACAAATGGACTGACTAGCATCTTAAAATTTGCTATGTCTAATGATAAAGTATGCTTTCTGATGGGCATCTGAGGGGGAAAAGACATGCTTCTACCGAGAATTTAACCCGGGTCTATAAATAATAAGTCTTGTGTGATAACAACTATATCACTACAACTTCAAAATATTCAAGGGGAATAGATATTTATTTCTGAAAGCTTGTATTGGTTATACAATAATGCACAGTGAATTGTGGGGTTGATCGCGGCAAGATGGCCACCGCCGTCGGACGTCAGTCTACTGGGATTCCACCGTGAGGCGTCCAGTCTACCTATATACACTACTCACAAAAAGTTAGGGATATTCGGCTTTCGGGTGAAATTTCAGGATGAACCTAAAATGCATTATAACCTTTACAGGTGAACTTAATGTGACCTTCTGTAAACTTTTGAATGCACATGTCCAACTGTTCAATGTTTCAGTACTTTTTGCACAAGTTGCTGTTCTCTAACAAGGAGCTTAACGGCAAAATTCACAACAGGTGTTTGATCCATGAATCGACCAATAAATTTCCTGGTTCAATTAGAATTGGTATTTAAACAGTCCTCCTCATCATGCTGTTCACATTTTGACATCATGAGACCAAGATGACACCTAACAATTGATCAGCAGCACCTCGCCATTGCGAGGCTTCAAACAGGATGTTCTCAGACGGAAGTGGCCACTGAGCTTAGAGTGTCACAGAGTGTCATCAGCAGGTTGCAACAGAGATACAGAGAGACTGGAAGAGTCACAGAAAGGCATAGAAGTGGACATCCTTTGGCCACATCCCACACTGATGACCGCTTCATTGTGAACAGTGCCCTGTGGAACCGGATGATGAATGCCACTCAACTCCAGGCGCGTTTAAGGGAGGTGAGAGGCACCCAAGTGTCACGTCAGACCATTTGAAACCGTTTACATCAGCATGGTCTGCGTGCTAGACGACCTGCAAGGGTACCTGACCACACCACCAGGCACAGGTGTCATCGTCTTGCATGGGCCAGGGAGCATTTACGCTGGACGAGGGACCAGTGGGCCTCAGTGCTGTTCTCTGATGAAAGCCGATTCATGTTGAACAGAAATGATGGCCGCCAATGATGTTGGAGACGTCAAGGAGAGCACTATGCATCAGCCACTGTTGTCACCAGATGAGCCTTTGGTGGTGGTGGTCTTACTGTGTGGGCAGGTGTGTCTAGTCAATACAGAACTGCCCTAATGGTACAGTGACAAGCCCATACTACCTGAATAACATCATTAATCCAGTCATTGTGCCCCTGCATGAACAACACAGGCCTAATTTCATCTTCATGGACGACAATGCTCCAGCTCATCGAGGTCGTATCATTAGGGAATGGCTGCTGGAGACTGGGGTACCTCAGATGGAGTGGCCTGCACTTTCTCAGACCTGAATCCCATAGAAAACCTATGGGATCAGCTGAGTCGCCGTGTAGAGGCTCGGAGCTCTGTACCCCAGAACCTCAATGTCCTGAGGGCCGCCCTTCAAGAAGAGTGGGATGCCATGCCTCAGCAGACAATAAGTCGACTTGTGAACAGCATGAGACGTCGTTGTCAAGCTGTAATTGATGCTCAAGGGCACATGACAAGTTATTGACACTGACATTTTTTGTTGTGGTATATCCACCACTGCTGTTGGCTTTTGTTTCAAGAAATTGTTTGAGATGAGGAAATCACCAGTGTATGTTTCTACTTAAATGCCCTACTTTCATGATATAATATCATAAGTGTGAACATTTTACATTTTCCATAAATTTCAACCAAAAGCCAAATATCCCTAACTTTTTGTGAGTAGTGTATATATTGGCCACAGGTCGGGCAGTCAAGGTAACGTTAGCTACCCAGCTAACGTTTGCAGGTTTCACTTACTTGGTCCCATGTTTCTTCAAGTGCCGGACAAAGTTCGACATGGTGCCCTCTTTTTCACTGATCGTAGCGTCGCAAATCTTGCATTGTGCGATTCTGCGTTGACATTCTCCATCAGACTGGAAATTTTTAAAACCAAACTGAATAACTTTGGGAACCAAAGAACTGGCTGCAGGCGCGGTTTCCATCATTCCAAATGACAGCAGCGTGGCTGTGTCTCTGGCACGCCCACTGATCTTCAGAGTGCGTGCGGTGCGCATATATGCATGCAGTGCCTCTCTAGCGGGAAAAACTAAAGGGAGTAGGCGTAGTCTCCAATCAATCAATCAATGTTCTGAACCTGCACTGCTCTATACTAATATGATATTCACGTGGAAAAAAGACAAACTTATGTTACATGTTGTCCGAGTCAGCCTGTCTCAAGTCGAGTCGAGTCAGGAGTCATTGTCTGCAAGTCCGAGTCAAGTCAAGTCTTTTTACCTTCAAGTCCAAGTCGAGTCGCAAGTCGTCAAATTTGTCACTATGACTCGAGTCCAATTGTCTGGTAGGGTCTGGTAGTGTATGTTGAAGCAGTAGTAACTGCCAAACATCAGAGAGATGGCAGATGTGAAGGAAGTGATGTGATCGTTGACAACCTCTCTGTCGATGCGCAACATAAATGTCTCAGCAGCAAAGCAGGAGGATCCTAAGAATAAACAACATGAATAAAAAATCAACTTAACCCTTAACCCTCCTATTATGTTCACATTTTTGAACATCTTTTATGTTTGGGGTCAATTTGACCCCTGCAGTTTAAACTTCCACAAAATTATTATAACTAAAATTGTTATCAAAGTTTATGTGTCAAGTACTTGATGTTTCTTTGTTGATTACCTAAATAGCCCTTTAAATAAAACATAACTCCCCCCCACCCCCACTTATACATCCAGTATTCCTATTATGCGACAATGGAAAAATATTAAAAACACCATAAAATCTCACTGATTGATCTAAAATGGGAAAGAAATATTAATTTTTGGTGTTTTAATGGCTTTATACTATTTCTAAGTAACGATTTTTGTTATTTATAACCAATGCGTTACAAAGTGTGTACAGGACATTGAAAACATATCATCATGTCAATTTCATCTTTACCCGGTAGTGCCCATTACATTAGGAACACTGAAGCAAAAAAAAAAAAAAAAGATGTTAATCATTTATTTAGAGACGTTAAACATTGGCCTGGGTCAAACTGACCCCAAACATAATAGGAGGGTTAAATGACAAGGGTTTCAATAAAAGCCATAAATGGAAATGCAATGGTACTTCTTTCAATATAGGGTGAGAGTCATGCAATCTACTGTTAGTAGAACTTGTTATCAGGTAAAATGTTAGCCAGTGTCTCAAAGTGGGCTAACATGAATGAAAACAAGCCAAGAGTAAAAGTGAGTGTCACTATACCATTAGAAAAAGCTTGCAGGTTTGGTTCAGTTTACTCACCACACACAATAAGGCAGGGTGTTGGTGGCACATTCTCCATCTGAATCTTCTCAGCAAGGCTTGTCTTCTCAACGAAATGGAACAGATGCTCTTCCTTCTCCTCAAAATGAGCCAGTAAAAGAAGCACCATCTGTATGACCTCTTCTGAGCAACCAGTAGACTGGTTTGAAGCTTGAGAAGAACATCCAGAACTTGTTTGTTTGTGTTTTTTTTTTTTTTTTCATCAACACGTTTAAAGAAGTTTAAGAGACATACCCCCTTTTTGTCCACATTGGAAAGGAAGGATTCAATCAAACTCACACCAGTCAGTTCCTGGAAGTGTGCTGCCAAACCAACTTCCTTAAACAAAAATGGCCATTCCTGTCTTAATTTCCAGATGCTTGCACTATTATTTATCTCTTTACACTGCGTGAAATAGGTGGACTTGATTAATTCTTTGACAGCATCTGAGTTGTAGTTCATATCTTCAAACATCTAAATGTTTTCTTTTGTTTCTAGCTGACTCTCCACAGTCTCAGGGAGTGGCAGATGTTTCGGCATCCAGTTGACACAGCCATACGTGTCTTGAACACTTTGCTCTTTGTTCAGCAGATATTTCATCAGTGTCATCATCGAATGTTTTGTGTTTCTTTCTTTGGTGTGTCAGTTCGTTTGACATTTTCAACTCTTGATTAGAGTTGCTTTGCCTGTTTATTTAAAAGGGAAATAAACAGGCTTTCCAACGGTATAAGATTTATCGCCATGAAGCATTGTTACAACAAAGAAATAAAGAAATAAAGCGCAGCAACAAGGGTGGGGGGCTGCTTCTCCTCCTCCTCTCCTTCTTCCTCCTCCTCCTCCCCCGCATTTAACCACAGATATTTTTGTTGCAGCTTCTTCTTCCTCCTCCTCCTCCTCTTCCTCCTCCTCTGCCTCACCCCCTCCATTCCCCCCTCTTCCCTCCCACTCATCATCCCATATAGGCCCACACACCCCAGGTCAGACAGGAGCGCCTCCCCGGGGGCCCCCGCCCACCCTTCCACCGGGCCACCAACCGCTTCCCCACCCCCACCCCCACCCCACCCCCGCGGTGTGTGCCCGCCAGCAGCGCCACCCCTGCTGGGACCAGACTGGGGCCTGGACCTCTCCTGGCAGTCGAGGAGCAACGTGCTCAACTTATCCAAACTGTTTCAACCCACACAGGCGCAGGTGTGTCTCCTGGAGAGGGGGCTCACCTTTATCCCTCAACCTGACAGTTTCGACCGGGAGGGACTCCGGAGGGACCTCCACAAGTACCATAGACATTAAATTAATTGACTATTTCCAAAACACCCAAACAAATCACATCCCATTCACTTTTCCATCCACTTGGGAACCTGAATGGTCTCATCTCAGCAAGCCAGTCTGCCACCACATCCGGAGAGACAGGGACATCCTGCGGCACTACACTGAGGACTCGGACCGCGCAGATAGTCTCGCTGCACCAGAAAGACAAGCAATTACCGAGTTACTAAACAACCCAAACATAATCATTAAACCGGCGGACAAGGGCTCCAATATTGTCATTCTTGACAAGCAGCAGTACACCTTGGAAGCCCACCACCAACTACATAACACCAAATACTACAAGAACATTCCAGAAAGCATTCAGATCCACACAACACAAAATTCGGGAAATAATTCACTCTTTGTACCACAAAAAATACATCACAGCCAAGCAGGGGGACTATCTGTGCGGTCCTGACGACCCGCAACCCTTTTTTTTAACCTTCTCCCCAAAATCCATAAAAAACCAGACACGTGGACGGTCCCCTCCGAAGTCCCCTCCAGCCGCCTCATTGTTTCGGACTGCAGCAGCAGCACATACCATGTCTCCCAATATATTGATCATTATTTGGGCCCCCTCTCCACGAGACACCCTAGCTATTTGAAGGACACTTACCACTTTTTGGACACCATACGGGCCATGACTGTGCCCTCCCAAGCGCTTCTCTTCACCATAGACATAGACAGCCTATATACTAACATTAACACTACAATGGGACTGAACGCAGTCTGCACAATATTTCACAGGTACCCGGACCTGAAGAGGCTGGACGACGAGATCCTCCGACTGCTGGAAATATGTATATATCTCTTTGACAATCAGTGGTATCTGCAAGTGGAGGGCACCACCATGGGCCACAGATACGCGCCTTCGTATGCAAACTTGTACATGAGCGAGTGGGAGCGAGAGGCCCTGGCCCTGTGCCCGCTAAAGCCCTGCTTTTACCTTGGAGGAGCGCTGGGAGAGGCTAAGGGCGAGGAAGATCCTCTCCAACCCACAGAGCGGGCGCAGCATGCCAATGTCAGGCTCCTTCAGCCTGGCCACACCTAACTTGGTCTATTGCATATGTTGTGAGATGTGTTATATGTTGTATGTGGGTGAAACCAGCAAACCTCTCCGAACCCGCCTTAAGCAACACCTGAACCGCATTCGGAGGGGTAACTTTAACTCATGTCTGGTGTTGGCTTTTAACCTCCACGGAGCCCAAAACCTGACCATCCAGGGCCTGGAAGCAAACCCGGCTGGACCGGCGGACAGAGAAGGAGGGCAGAGGGAATTTGAATACGCAGACTCGACACATAGGCCCCTAAGGGCCTGAATGAAGCAGGGCTCAGGTAGACAGGGACGAGGGTAGGGACAGACCTTACCTTACAACAGTTTTGGATTTGGCTAGTAGGACTTTTTTTTTTTTTTTTAGTGGGACTCCCCCCAGGAGGTTCCAGAATTAATATAAATAAAATAAAACAATAAATACAACATTTCCTGCCTGACTGTGATTCTGTGTAGCAATTTACTCCCCCCATACCTTTGTACTTACCTTACTCTCACATAAAATTCATCATACAATTTGCGCTCTCTGGACTTTCTACCCACCTCTGTCCCCAGAACTCGTACTGAGTTTGACAAGAGGGCATTCATGTACTCTGCTCCCTCTGACTGGAACAATTTACAAAAAACTCTAAAACTGCAGGGTTTCATCTCTATTGTTGAGTTTAAAGCCAGAGTTAACATCTTTTTAATGGCAAATTATGTAATCTGTAAATGTTTTATCGGATAGTATTTTAGCAGTACTGATCAGTGTTCTTTTAGTGCATAGTGTTGTGGTTGTTTTGTTCTATTTTGCTTGATTTAACATACTCGTTCTCTCCTCTGGATCCTCTGGTACAGCCTTTTCCCACATCCAGCTCTCTCTTCCTCCTTGTCTCTCCCTCCCATGTCTGTCCCGTCCTGTGTGTATATGTATCCTGCTTGCTGCCTTCTTGGCCAGGCCTTGCTCATAAAAGAGATTTTTTATCTCAAGCAATTTTTGCCTGGTAAAATAAAGGTTTAAATAAAATAAAATAAATTTTCCCTTACGGGATTGATGTTTTTTTCTCCTATTATTCCCTCCATGAGTGGTTTCTTTGGAGTGTATTTATGTTTTTATGTGTGACATCAGCACTTTTCCCAACTCAGCACTTACTTGCTGGATAGAATCCCTCATTCAGGCAACATTCAGCCACTCAGAGTACAATGGTCTGGTGTCTTCTCAGAGTCTGCTGACTCCACATCTACAGCACTTACATTTATATTTCTTTCTCTCTTCCAGTGTGTATATTTTGTGTGAGATTCTATGCATGTACTAGCACTTAGAGAACACCCCCATGTAGTCCTGAGTGGCCATTTATTTAAAATCACCCAGTGATAGTCTCAATGGACACGTGTGTACAGGTATATTTGAATCTTTCTAGTGTAGGGGGAGCCCCAGTGGGATGCAGAGGTGATGGCTGGCTCTTTTCTTCTACATCCAGTGACTGATTAAATTAAACCCATATAGTACACACTTCTCCTGTCCCTCGCCCTATGCAGCTAGGCGCCTTGCATGGGGCCTAGCTGTCCATCAGGAGCAGTGAGGGGTTCAGTATCTTGCTCAAGGACACTTCGACACACTCTTGGTAAAACTGTATCTGCTGGTGGTATGTCTGGTCTTTCTATTGGAACAGGTTGATTCAGGACTTCTTTGAAGTGTTTGGCCCAACTTCTCCGGCGATCCTGAGTGGTTGGGTTTCCGTTTTTATCCTTCACTGGCTTGTCTGTCTGATGGAACTGGCCTGCTAGTTTCTTGGTGATCATGTAGAGGTCTTTCATATTTCCCTGTGCTGCTGCTGTTTCTGCTTGTTGGGCCAGGCTGTCTGTGTGGGCCCTTTTGTCCTTTCTAATACTTTTCTTCACCTCTTTGTTAACCTGGCTGTACTCTTCCTGCGCCCTTCCCTTTGCTGTTCTGGTTTTGCTTATCTTCTCTTTCTTCTCCTTTCTTTCAGTTTCTGGAGAGTTTCAACGGAGACTGAGTCTTGATGTTTTGTTTTCCTTTCCCAAGGATTTCCTCACAGGTGTCGAGCCTGGTCTTTTTTGCCTGTTGCCACTGAGTCTCTCCATCTCCATCCACTCGTTCTGACTGCAGTATCTGGTATCTGTTCTTAAGGCTAATCTGAAGTCTCTTCTCTACTTCTTGGTTCCTGAGAAGTCTGACATCATATCTTGTTGGTGTGCTGCTAGTGGTGAAGTGCCTTTTAAGACATAGCTTTGCAGTCATCAGAAGGAGGTGGTGGTCTGATGCTGCATCTGCTCCTCTCATCACTCGGACATCTTGACATGACCTCCTGAACTTTCGATTGATGCATATGTGGTCTATTTGGTTCTCTGTAACATGGTCTGGAGATCTCCACGTGGCCTTGTAGATTTGCTTATGGGGGAAGATGCTGCCTCCTATGACCAGCTGGTTAAGGGAACACAGGTCAGCAAACTTTTCTCCATTCTCATTCATCTGGCCCAGTCTGTGTTTTCCCATGATATCTTCATAGCCATTGTTGTCAGCTCCGATCTTGGCGTTGTAGTCACCCACGAGACGTGTGACATCTTTTGCTCTGTGTCTGTCCAGCACCCCTTGCAGCTGGTCATAGAAGTCAGCTTTCTTTTCCTCTGTGGCATCATTGGTCGGAGCATAGCACTGAATGATATTCAGCTTGATGTTCTCTTTCTGGGTGGCAAATTGGGCGGTGATGATTCTTGAGTTCACCGGTTCCCAGCCAATGAGGGAGCGCAGTGCCTCTGGGGCCAGCATGAGGGCCACTCCTTCTGTGTGGGGGGCACCATCTTCAGTGTGCCCGGAGTAGAGCACCATCTCCCCTGATGTTAATCTCATCTGCCCTGCTTGTCGCCACCTTGTTTCACACAGTCCCAGGAGAGGGATGTTGTAGTTCCTCATCTCCTGTGCTACCTGGACTGTCTTCCCTGACTTAAACGTGGTCCTGACGTTCCATGTGGCGATTTTGGTGGTGGTCCGCTGGGCTAGAAAGGTGGTCGACCTTACAGTTTCCTTTCGGCTTTGGCTGCACTGCCTCATAGACCTCCTCTGTGGGGGCCCTTCTTCCCCCCAGCCGTGTTGGATTCGCTTTGTCGTCGATGCTTCTGTAACAAGGTGTTTTTTCAGATACGGTTGTTGGCCCTATGCAAACCCATTTAACCTCCGGGATGAGGTGGTCCAATTGGTCTGTCCTCTACCCTTTGACCTGTCCAGCATGGGTGACCCTGCCAGGTGCTTGTGCACCTGCTGGCATAGGTCTCCAGGTCACTGAGGATGGTGTGGGGAAGATGAGTCCTTGTCAGAATCTATTCCTGACCTAGACAGTGACTATTTCCCATCATCATCGGATACCTCTGAAGAAGAAGAACAAGAGGATAGCACAAAGTTGCCATTCAAAACATCAAGTGCTTCTCTCCAAGAATGTGACATAACTTCTTTCATAAAGTACTTGGATGTACACAAAGAACTCATGGACAGAGACTGCAGTGACAGAGACCTCAAGTTGGACTATGATGCTGATGCTGAGGATCAAAATGAGGGTAGGTCACATGTTGCAGTGAAAACCTGCATCCAGGGAAAAAGAAGAAAGTGGGACAAGAAACATTCCTGTGTTCTGCAAAATTCCACAAAGTGAAATCGGACAGCATCTAATTTAAAACACAGTGCTTAAAACAGAAGTGGCCCTGTTTATAGGTCTTCCAAAACGATCAAAATACAGTTCAAAACAAGTTATCAAAGTCATAGAATTATAAGCTGTTCTCTCTAAACTCAGCCACTGTTCACACACCCTGGTACAGCCAAATGCATAAACATGCTGTCATTTACAACAAAGTTATATTGTTTTTTTCATTTCTTACCGGTCACATAGTTCATGAGGCAGCAGCTGTATCCCCATGGCTGTTTGCTAGCCTGTCTGGTGAGCCGCTCCATTTGTAACACCACCACGTGTAATGCAACAAAGCGAGTCATTTAGCGGCCTGTTTTTGAAAAAGATAAGCCTGTTGCTTCGGGCTTCAGGTCAAGTTGGGTCTTGAGGCAGTTAAATCGCAAGCCTCAAATCTCACATCTAGGCTAGCTCCAGCTCTGATATCCAATTTGCTGTTCTGCCTGCACTGTTATGTGGCTGTAATCAGCCAGAAAGCTGAGCAGGACGGACGGTGAGCAGCGCAGGACACCAACCATGTACTGCAGAGAGACTGCCAGCCACTCCGGGCAGAGATTGGCTTCCTGAGCCTCAAGACTTGCTTTGTTAGGTCGTCTTGCAATAGAGAAAGTACACCGTCAAACTGCCTTTGGCTCATGGAAAATACTGGTAAAAGTTGTCTTCAAAGTATGGCAGCTCATGCAAAAGAGTTTGATTTTCCCAGCTCCTCTCTCATTTGCAGCAATTCATGAACCCAAATCTTTGGTCTGCGTCGTTAATGTTCGTTTTTTTAGATAGAAATAACTTCATGTTTGCGTATTGCGAACTAACCATCAGTCTCTGTCTGCTTGGTGAAATTTTTGCGGCTGTGTGGGACTGGAGGTTGTCTACGCTGTTGTTCGCTCTCTCCAGGTATGTCGGCTCAGTTAACCCAACGGCAGCTGTAATCCAGCTCGCTAGTGGCTGCTATCCGGCTAGCCGCTAAACTTTCTTTTTTGGTCTCAGCAGCGTTTAACTGCGGCCTGTTGCTCTCCCTCTCCTCCCCGGCGGAGACGCTGTGCCTGTGCCTGCAGAGGCGATTCTAGAGTCTGTTGGGGCCCTAAGCAAAAATTCCCAGGGGGCCTTTCTGACCAGTGTTCATCACCATTATGTTATAAATAATCGGACACCAACGAAAAATGTATGAAATCAAAACTTTTTTTCATTCCAAATGTTCACCTTGCATAACAAATAACATGAAAAAAACTGTAATTTTGAAAATATAAAGTATGTGAACATATAAATGTAAAGAATAATAAAAAACAAAATAAATAACTAAATAACAACAAGGTTGTTACATTGTAAATAACCCACCTTATAAGGCTGGTGCTTATCAGCACTTTTTAAACACTAGATCAGATTTTGCCTCGGCGAGTGCAAACACTTTGGCTAAATTTTCCTTCAGCTTCATTTCCAACTTGTAGAACGATGACTCAGCATCGCACAGGTTAACGTGAGGTGGGATCATGGGACTGACGTGGGGCCCCTTTCGGGAGGTTTCCTACTGAGATGTCATTGCAATTGCCTGTTGTTTAAGGGGGAGAGAGGTGCGGTCACTGCGGCTAATACATTTTTGAGACATTTGGGGCCCCCTATTGGCTCGGGGCCCCAAGCAGTTGCCTGCCTTGCCTGTTCACAAGCTGCACGTCTGTGTGCCTGTGCTCTGTGCTCTGTGGTAGGTGGCCTGTAGCCAGGTTACGCCTGGTCATTCACATTATAACAAACCTAATTGTAAATGCTATTTTGTGTGCGCACTTCATAGGCACGCTTTGGCCTGGCTGTGCGCTGCGGTGCTCCACTCTCCGGCGGTCAACGCTCTGGTGCACCGGGACTCTACTGCTGTCTTGTCTGGTCTTGTCTTGTATTGCTGTGTATGCTGCCTTGTCTATGATTTCATCTATTGTCTTGCATGCTGCCATGTAGCTACTGTTTTGCGCTATATGGAGTTGCATTACACTGCTTTGCACAGCCGCACTTATATTGTTGGCTCCCACTGCTGCCTCAATTACGCCACTGTTTGTTTTACCCCGTCTGTTACCGCCAGTGACTACTATAAGTGCCGTGCCGTGATTGGCTGATCCCCCTGATCTCCAGCACCATTGTATGCGGGGACGAACTGCAATTGGCCCACTTTTGGGTCAGTCCCAGTAAGCCCTGATTTATTTTATTTTTGTATTGGCCGTATTGTAGTACTTGAAAAGATCTTTGTCACTGTTTGTATTCCACCTTGTTTTAACATTGTGAAAATAAATCTATTTTTTATATTGATTTCACGTCTGGTCTGGGTGCATTACGAACCTGAATTAAGTTCCTGGGGGTGAAATACCCCCAGGTGGCGTTGTCGAGCACATTTAAATTCAAGCCTTATTACATATTTCTTCCAACCACCTGTTTTGCCACACAAGGTTTTTGCAACAGTGATAAAGTACATTCATTTTTCATGTTACAGTCGCTGGACTTTTTCATTTCTGTTATTATTCTTGTATACAGAAGGAAGTGGTATGTTGTTATTAACATAGTCCAGCATTGAAAATCTTTGCATCACATTTCACAGTGTATCATAGTAGTTGCCCATAGTTACCCAGTATCCACAAGTAGAACCACCTATACATTGCAGGATTTATAAATGATGGATGTCATTTGTGAATTCTGTTGTAGGTACAGACTGTCTGATCCCCACAGCATCTAATAGTCAGGTTCCTTGTGTAATTTCGTAGGATTTTTTTTTTTGAGATTTGGCAAACTATATATTTTTGGAAACCTTACAGCCTAACAAATTGGAAAATGTTTGCCATTTTTTTCTAGGTCATTAAAGCAGCCATCTTGGACCTTTAAAAATGGCTACTTTCAAAAATAAATTTCTCAATATCTCGCCTCCTAGATGACCTAAAATCAAGATTGCAGTGGTCAAATCCAAATTTTTGGGGGCAAGGAATGCAATGGAGCTGATTACATTGTAAATGACACATGTATGGGTGGGTATTTACCAATTTTTTCATATCTTGCATTGTTTTACCTGATTAAATGGCATTATTCTGGTAATCTGGATATGAATATCTTACAAAACTATCACAAATACTTTATCACATCTCTCAGAAGACAGGAGACAACTTGCCCGTTCAGCCAGTTGAGGATGCTTTAATCAAGAACTTGACTAACAGTCCAATATGTCCCATAATCTCTGTGCATTGAACGCTCAATTATCTCTAACAAACATGTCCAACATTATCTCTAACAAAATTGTGTTACATAACAAAAAAGTCCAATCTCCTCTCACTGTCTTTCTTCCCCCTCAAACAGCCCTCTGATTATTGGTTGCTGATATCTCTATGTTGGGGCATAGGCCACAGGCACAGGCTGGTAAATTAACCCTATAGAGCCAGAACTATGAAAGAATTGGCAGAAAATTCCATTTTTTTGAAATTGAACCCTTTATTTAGTCCTATAACAAAATAGATTTTTTTAAAAAAAATGTTATTACATGACCTTTCTGGTGTATGATATATGATATGTAATTGAAATGCCAATGGTATGGTCCAGGGTGAACAGGGGAAGTGTCCAAAGGTATACAAGAGTATTTTGGTCAAGTACACTATATTGCCAAAAGTATTCGCTCGGCTGCCTTCACACACATATGAACATGAGTGACATCCCATTCTTAAACCATAGGATTTAATATGATGTGGGCCCATCCTTTGCAGCTATAACAGCTTCAACTCTTCTAGGAAGGCTTTCCACAAGGTTTAGGAGAGCGTTTATGGGAATTTGTGACCATTCTTCCAGAAGTGCATTTGTGAGGTCAGACACTGATGTTGGTCGAGACGGCCTGGCTCTCAGTCTCCGCTCTAATTAATCCCAAAGGTGTTCTATCAGGTTGAGGTCAGGACTCTGTGCAGGCCAGTCAAGTTCTTCCACACCAAACTGGCTCATCCATGTCTTTATGGACCTTGCTTTGTGCACTGGTGCGCAGTCATGTTGGAACAGGAAGGGGCCATCTCCAAACTGTTCCCACAAAGTTGGGAGCATGGAATTGTCCAAAATGTCTTGGTATGCTGAAGCATTAAGAGTTCCTTTCACTGGAACTAAGGGGCCGAGCCCAACGTCCGAAAAACAACCCCACACCATAATCCCCCCTCCACCAAACTTTACACTTGGCACAATGCAGTCAGACAAGTACCGTTCTCTTGGCAACCACCAAACCCAGACTCGTCCATCAGATTGCCAGACGGAGAAGCGTGACTCGTCACTGCAGAGAACACGTGTCCACTGCTCTAGAGTCCAGTGGCGGCGTGCTTTACACCGCTGCATCTGATGCTTTGCATTGTGCTTGGTGATGTAAGGCTTGGATGCAGCTGCGCGGCCATGGAAACCCATTCCATGAAGCTCTCTACGCACTGCTCTTGAGCTAATCTGAAGATCACATGAAGTTTAAAGGTCTCAAGCTATTGACTCTGCAGAAAGTTGGCGTCCTCTGCGCACTATGCGTCTCAGCATCCGCTGACCCCGCTCTGTGATTTTATGTGGCCTACCACTTAGTGGCTGAGTTGCTGTCGTTCCCAATCGCTTCTACTTTGTTATAGTACCACTAACAGTTGATTGTGGAATATTTAGTAGCGAGGAAGTTTCACAACTGGACTTACTGCACAGGTGGTATCCTATTACATTACTATTACAGCACCATGCTGGAATTCACTGAGCTCCTGAGAGCAACCCATTCTTTCACAAATGCTTGTAGAAGTAGTCTGCATGCCTAGGTGCTTGATTTTATACACCTGTGGTCATGGAAGTGATTGGAACACCTGAATTCAATGATTTGGATAGATGAGCGAATACTTTTGGCAATAGTGTATTCATTAAACTGTAAACAAAAAATGGAATTGAAAATGTGTATCATATATTATACGAAGGGCTTTATACGGTTAGACATAATCTCCATCATTCTCATCGTCACTGTCACTTGCATATATGATATCACGACAGTCTTCCTCATTCTGGCAGTCAGAGCTACACTGACATACTCTGTGCAGGGGAGCCCCACTGAATTACAGGAACATCTGTGTGAAGAGCAGTCTGCTTTACATTGACATCTGACCATCTCAATGATAGCCTCTGGTGCTGGGAGGAGCTCAGTTGGGACTGGTTTCAGCTGGCCATCCTTGTCCTTGTGGTAGCCGTTCTGTAGTGGGTCAAGGAACTCTTGCTGAGCAATGACTGCCTGACCCCACACTGTGGCCTGGATATGGGCCCTTAGGACATGCTGCTTGTCGAAATGTCGCCATTTTGAACAGACCCTAACTCTACCTGCAACGCTAACACAAAACTTAACTAAAATTGGAATGGAGACAATTTGAGAATAGCGAACAGAACTCTAGCTTTATTCATACAGTAAAGCAACATACCTGGATCTGAGATGTTTTACCCAGCCTGGCTCACTGTACATTTATTTTCCTGCTTAGTACACAGCGACTCCCTAAAGAAGAAATCAAATATAACTGACAAATAATATTGATTAAGAAATCATTTTACTACTTCAGAAAAAAAATAATTCATCTTGCAGTTGACACAATGCATCTGCTAATTAATGTTAGCTTGGACATGCGGTGTAGGCCTAATGTTAACGTTACACTGATAAAGCTACGTACCTGGATTCATCAGAGATGTTTCTACTGAATTGACACCATCAGATTTTTTTACTGCCAAAAATTTAGATTAAGCCAGTGGAATCATGAGCTATGACTAAAACCAGCATTTAATGACCATTTGTCAACATGGCAACTGGTCTGAAAAAAGTTCTGGTTTTGAGTTAGCCTCCTGTAGTCAGGCGCCCCTAGTGGAAGAAATCTGATATCGCGAGATTAATTTTGAGTATGAACATTCCAAAGTGGAGCAATATGGAAATATTCCATATGTTTTGGAAGATATACATGTCCAGATTACCAGAATAATAAGCCTACCATTGCCATTTAATCATGTAAAACAATGCAAGATATGAAAAAATTGGTAAATATCCACCCATACATGTCTCATTTACAATGTTATCAGCTCCATTTGTTTCTTTGCCCCCAGAAATATAGGTTTGACCACTGCAATCATGATTTTAGGTCATCTTGGAGGCGAGATATTGAGAAATTCGTTTTTGAAAGTAGCCATTTTCAAAGATCCAATATGGCTACTTTAATGACCTCGAAAAAAATGGCAACAAACATTTTCTGATTTGTTAGGCTATAAGGTTTCCAAAAATATATAGTTTGCCAAATCTCCAAAAAAATCCTACGAACTCATAGGTCTGAACACAGTGAACTGGACTATAAGTGCAAGTCCTGGAGTAAAGCAGAAAAATCAGCTATATGGCGATAACTGGGACAGTACATCAGCCTAAGGAGAGTGCCTGGTAAAGAGCCGTGCCTCAAGGCACTTAAGGCAGAGCCAGTTCTTAAAAATCGTACATGGAAACAGTAAGAAACAAGTCCACAATTACATCACAGCTCAAAAAGGAAAGGTATTTAGTTCCTGTTCATAATAAGCATATGGACCAGTTAGCCAAGAATGATTTAAGGTCAGTTCTCTGATATTGCACTGTACAACAGAGTCAGTATATTGCTGTAAATTTTTGTACAACAGTTATGTTGTCATATTGCACCAAATAACAGTCAGTTTGTTTCTGTGGGCAATTTTTGATACTGAACTGAACAACAGTTATGTTGCTGTCAGTTTTTCATATTGCACTGAACAAGAGTCATTATGTTGCTGTTGTCAATTTTTGATATTGCGCTGTAAAACAGAGCCAGTTTCTTGCTGTTGTCAGTTTTTGATATTGCAAGAATAAGTTTCTTTCTGTAAATTTTTGATATCACTGTAAAACAGTCAGTTTGTTGTCAAATTTTGATATTGCACTGAACAACAGTCAGTTTGTTGTCAATTTTTCACACTATGCTGTACAACAGTCATACTGACTGTTGTAAGTTTTGATATGGTACTGTACAACAGAGTCAATTTCTTGCTGTTATCAATTTTTGGCATTGCACTGAACAACAGTCAGTTTCTTGCTGTTGTCAATTTTTGATATTGCACTGAGCAGAATCAGTTTCATGCTGTCAATTTTTCATATTGCACTGTACAACAGAGTCGGTTTATTGATGTCCATATTTCATATTTCACTAAACAGTCAGTTTGTCAATTTTTCTTATTGCACCCTGCAACAGTTATGTTGCTGTTGTCAATTTTTCATATTGCACTGTAAAATAGTTATGCTGCTGTTATCAATTTTTCATACTGTACTGTATAACAGTTATGTTGCTGTTGTAAATTTTTTGTATTGCACTGAACAACAGTCAGTTTGTTGCTGTTGTCAATTTTTGATATTGCACTGAGCAGAATCAGTTTCATGCTGTCAATTTTTCATATTGCACTGTACAACAGAGTCGGTTTATTGATGTCCATATTTCATATTTCACTAAACAGTCAGTTTGTCAATTTTTCTTATTGCACCCTGCAACAGTTATGTTGCTGTTGTCAATTTTTCATATTGCACTGTAAAATAGTTATGCTGCTGTTATCAATTTTTCATATTGTACTGTATAACAGTTATGTTGCTGTTGTAAATTTTTTGTATTGCACTGAACAACAGTCAGTTTGTTGCTGTTATTTTTTTTTTTGATATTGCACTGAACAAGTTATAATGTTTCTGTTAAGTTTTGATATGGCACTGAACAACAGAGTCAATTTCTTGCTGTTGTCAGTTTTTTATATTGCACTGAGCAGAATAAGTTTCTTCCTGTCAATATTTCATATTGAAGTGCACAACAGAGTCGGTTTGTCAATTTTTTGTATTGTACTGTGCAACAGTCAGTTTCTTGCTGTTGTCAAGTTTTGATATTGTACTCAGCAACAGAGTCGGTTCGTTGCTGTAAATTTTTGATATTGCACTGTGCAACAGTCGGTTTGTTGCTGTCAGTTTTTGATATTGCTCTGAACAAAAGTCAATTTGTCAATTTTTCATATTGCACTGCACAACAGTTATGTTGCTATTGTCAATTTTTGATACTGTACTGTACAACAGTTACGTTGCTGTTGTCAATTTTGAACAACAGTCAGTTTTTTATATTGCACTGAACAAGTTATGTTTTTGTTAAGTTTTGATCTTGCACTGAACAAGTCATTATGTTGCTGTTCTTAATTTTTAAGAGTCACTTTCTTTCTGTCAGTTTTTCATACTGTACTGAACAACAGTCATTATGTTGCTGTTGAGTTTTGATATTGCACTGAACAACAGTTGCTGTTGTCAAGTTCCAGGCTTTTTCAGTAATATCAATATTATCTGTCATTAAGTCTTGTGACGGTGAATACTGGCATGAGTACAAATTGATATATAAAACCTAAAATGTGTTGAAAATGGAATTGAAAAATAAAGGAAGATAAAATGAGATACATGGATGCTTCTTTTTACCAAGCAGACTCTTGATCAGACAACACAAGGCATTTGATGTTACCTTCTAAGAGTGTTAGGAAGCTTCGCTGGCATTGGTTTATGTATGTTTATTGAATGATTTAGTCTTTGTGGTCCATTTGAGTTCATATTAAATGCAAATATCAACAGACAAAAGTTAGCTTAAACTGAAGAATTAAAAATGGAAAAGACCTCATTAATAAAACTGTATAATGCTGAGCTGGCTTTGTGAAAAGCGATCTAAAAGAACACACACCAAATCTGTCCGGCAACAAGAGTTGGTCCTCACAACGATATAAGTAAAATATATTTTTTTTCCTTTGTGTTTTTTGACATTTGAAGTGACATTCTGACTCTCCACTCTCATCTAGTGGCAGGGCTATTTTTTGCACCATTCCCACTACAGTGGAAATGGTGGTCCTCACAGAGAACTCCTAGAACGTGGTACTCACAATGTGATAAAGATGTGTGTGTGTGTGTGTGTGTGTGAGAGAGAGAGAGAGAGAGAGAGAGACAGAGAGTGAGATAGAGAGATAGATAGAGAGATAGATAGAGAGCATGGAGAACAATAGGACCTATGGAAGGTAGGTAACAACAACTGAATTATTGATGAATAAGGGTTAATTATTATTAGTCATGTGGGTCAGGGGTCTAATAGAGCAATGGAGCTCTTGGCAGGCTGCGACATATCTTGCTGCCAGTCTACAGCAGTCCTCCTTCTCTCCCAGCAGGACTGGAAGTCTCTCCAAGTCATCTAAATAGGCGAATTCTGGGAATATTTTTGTGATTTTTTTCAAAAATGTTGGTTGCAGTGAATTAAGAAGTGCAGCTCTGTCTACTGTTCCCTGGTCACAGTAAGAGCACAACCTCTCCTCTCTTATTTATTCATTTATTTGTTCATTTATTCTCTTACTGTATTTTTTTACTATATGCAGTAACACTAGCGGCGCCCCTCCAGCAGATGGTGCCATAGGCTAGCCTTAACCGCCGATGCACAGACCCGGCCCTGTGTGTGTGTGTGTGTGTGTGTGTGAGAGAGAGAGAGAGGGAGAGAGATTCAGAGACAGATAGAAAGAGAGAGAGAGAGAGAGAGAGAGAGAGGCGGTTAATATTCATTTATTGTCTTACTGTATTTTTTGACTAAATGCAGTAACACTAGCGGCGCCCCTCCAGCATCTGGCACCATAAGCTAGCCTAAACCGCCTATGCACAGAGCCGGCCCTGTGTGTGTGTGGGTGTGTGTGTGTGTTAGAGAGAGAGAGAGAGACAGGCTGCTGATATTAATTTATTCTCTATTACACAACATATATCTTTCCCACACAACATATATCTTATGTGAAAGGAGTTACATTACACATTTTTTTCTTGATACAGTAACAACAGTGGCACTCCTCCAGCAGATGGAGCCATAGGCTAGCCTATACAGCCTATTAACACATCCGGTGTGTCTTTCCTCCATGGTTAATTTTACAATGACTATCAACTTATTTATTAATTTGTTTTAATATATAAGCCTTTTTTTTAAGATTGATGGATTGAGGATGGTTACGAGTGGGTTCATGTTTTTTTTATTTAAATGTTGCATGTTTATTTATTCTATTTATTGCTTATTTATGCTTTTATGTATTTTACGTGTGTGAATGTTTTTTACTGCTTGTTTTTAGCACTTATCTTTTACAGCACTTACTATTCTTTTATCTTGAGCCAGCCCTCTCTCTCCATGTACCCCCTCTTTTGTAAACAATTTTATAAATACAGGAATTACACGCCAACCACAAATGTGTCTTTGGAGACCCTGTGGAGCTGGAGTTCCTTGTTAAAAATAAATACTCCCGCCTTCTTATCTATCCATTGTCACAGCCTGGCTCGTAGGCTGCAACAAAAATGGGAGACGAGACGAGTTTCGCAAAAGTAAAAGAATATTTATTTACCCCAAAATAACCCATGGAACTAAGGAAAAATGTAGGAGAGACCACACCGGGCCCAGGTGTGGCTCATCAGCAGAAGTGTCAGAAACAGTACAAAACCTAGGACTCTTGTCAGACTTGTCAACCAATAAACAAGGTGACACCCAGCTAGATAATGAGGGTTCTGCAATACGATTCTCAAGCATATCATTTATTTCCCTGTCCATCACTTCCCGCTTCTTCTCTGACACACGATAGAAACGCTGACGGATTGGCTGCGCCTCACCTACATCAATGTCATGCTCTATCAAATGTGTTCGACTTGGTACATCACCAAACAAACAAAGATAACTGTGAATAAGAGCAGACAACTCAGCGCACCTCTCCTCAGACAGATGACAAAACAGGGACTCCAAATGTTTCAGGGTTTCAGAGTTCGTTAGCCTGCCACGCAACAAACTCTCATCAGGTGGTGTAACCCCATCATCCTCATGTGCAGACAAAAAATTAACAGGACTCCCCACCGCTGCAACCACTGAAACCACTTTAGTGTCCTTTAGTGTAATAAGGCTTCAGAAGATTAACATGGCAGAGCTGGGTGGATTTCCTACGCTTCGGCGTCGACAGCAGGTAGTTTTGCTCTGACACCTGACGTAACACTGTAAATGGACCAGTAAACTTTGCCTGTGTGGTGACCCTAACCCAGTGGTGCAGGAGGGTAGTGCACCCTGAGCCTGACTCCTCCCTTGCCTCAGCCCCCTTCAATCAGAGTCAGGAAATAAAAGGCACCTGTGAGCCTCTGCTCTTTCTCTGCCTGCCTCATGCCCTGTCCCTGCTGTGGCTGCACATTGTTGCACTAGGTATGTGACCAACTGTTTTTGGTGGTTCCTTACCTGTATTGTCACCTCCAGCCTAATGTAATGTGTGTGTGTGTGTGTTGGCTGCCTAGGGTCAAGGATTTCCCTCCTGCTCTCCTGCCATCCCATGTATTTAGGCCTCAAGGTGGTGAGTAGGGTTCCTCCTAATCAGTTCAATGAGTGGTAAAGGGCCAAATTAATTGTGGTTTCCCCCTCTTTTAGGTCCTCTTGCCCCATTGACTACTGCTGCTTTGCCTACTTGCTTTTTTTTAGACTTATTTCCTTTTTGCTTATTGCCTTATTTATCAATTTGCCCTTTGTTACGCCCAGTTGTGTTTAGTTGCCCATTTGTTGAACAGCTGGGATACTTATTTATGTTGTGAGTTGTTTTCTGTTTCTGTTTTAGTATTAATTGTAATAAAGTAATTTATCAATTGTGTATAGTTGTGCTGTTTTTACTATTTCTTTTTCTTTTCCGCAGCTCCAGCCCCTGCCTTTTGGTTTTAGTTATTTTTGCTTATTTTCAATAAAATGTATCTTAATTGTCCATACTTGCCTCTGCCTCCTAATTGGGAACGAACCTGTGTGTCCTTTAGTATTTCCTGGGGTGAAACTCCCCAGGTGGCGTTGTCTGGCTTTCCATTTTCCTCATAGCAATATTAACTTCTCATAACTTCAATCTACCCTCCTACACTCCGCCACACCTGGACAGGAGAGCTGACAATCGGCAACAAAGCCAGAACCTGATCACCAGGACTAAACCGACGCTGCTCAGCTTTACGGTCGTAAAGGCGCTTCATTTTCTCCTGTGAAGAGGTTAATTTCTCTTTAGCCAACTCTCCAGCTGCATACAACCGCTGTCGAAACCCATTAACATAATCAGCCAAGTTCTTAGGAGGTTCTGACTGCCCCACAGCATCATGCAACAGAGTGAGCGGCCCACGCACAGCATGTCCAAAAACAAGCTCATTTGGGCTAAACCCGGTGCTCTCCTGCACAACCTCTCTGGCTGCTAACAGTAGCCAGGGCAGGCCTTCCTCCCAGTCCCGATTCAATTCAACACAATATCCACGCAACAGAGACTTCAGGGTCTGATGAAACCTTTCCAGAGCCCCTTGACTCTGAGCATGGTATGCGGAAGACTGGCTATGTTTAACATGTAGCTGTTTCAGCACTTGAGCAAACAGATGGGATGAAAAATTTGAGCCTTGGTCACTCTGAATTATTTTTGGAATTCCAAAGATGGAAATGAACTGTGTTAGCGCTTTTATCACAGACTTAGCAGTAATGGTGCGCAACGGATATGCAGCCGGATACCTTGTGCTTTGACACATTACTGTAAGCAAGTAGTTGCTACCAGACTTTGAACATGGTAAAGGACCAACACAGTCAATGATCAGATGTTCAAATGGCTGTGCGCTTGCAGGAATCGGACACAGAGGCGCTGGCTTAATACTCTGATTTGGCTTTCCTGTCATCTGACATGTATGACACGTTTTAATGTACCTGAACACATCCCTCTTTACACAAGGCCAGAAGAAGTATCGCAGAATGTAGTCATAAGTCTTACGGACTCCCAAATGCCCCGACTGATCATGAGAAGTCCTCAACACTTCATCACGAAACTTAGAAGGAACAACAATCTGAAAAACTGGGTTACCAACAAAGTTTTCCCCATGCGGCATCCACTTCCTCACCAACAGCTCATCCTGCAGGAAGTAACCATTTGCAGTGCTCTCTGCCTCCTCAGCAGTGCGAACACTGTTGAACAGCTGGCTCAGAGAGGGATCAGCTCTCTGCTCCGCCACCAGGTCACTGCGAGAAACAGACAAAAGAGAATCAGAAATAGCCACAGAGAAGGCCCCACTCTCCTCTGCTCCATCCTGCTCAGGTGCAGGCTCAGCCTCCGCCTCTGCCCGGCACATAGCCCGTGTCACCGCACAAGCTGCAAACACATCAGGAAAACACTGTGCACTCTCATCTGGATTTCCTGTAACAGAAGGTGAAGACGTTACTATGGGAGGTGGTGGACCGTCAGCCCACACACGGCTACCAGCAAGATCATTACCCAAAATGATGTCCTTGCCTTGGCAGTGCAGGACACACGCCCATGGCAACCTCACCATGCACCAAACCACAGCTCAACACCAGTCTATGCAGCGGAACAGGTAACACCATCAAACCCATCCCTCGCATCAGAACATGGTCTCCAGTATTAGTTTCCTGTGAAAAAGGCAACTCAGAGCTACGAATGTAGGAATTGAAAGCCCCAGTGTCTCTCAGAATTTTTACCGGCACGGTGACATCGCTCCCCACTAGCGACACACAGCCGTCAGACACGAAGGCGGAGAAGTCTGCCTCCTCCAAGCTGCACTTGGCTCCAGCTTCCACCTGCTGACAGGGAGAAATAACAGGCCTTACCTGTGTAACAGTAGCAGCAAACGCAGCAGATTTTACCTGCCCCCCATTATTCCCACGTCTAGGACAGTCAGCCTTCCAATGTCCCCTGCCTTTGCAATAGTTACAAACTTTGGTCGAGTCAAACTGTGTCTGACCCCGTGCAGCACGTTCTGGCTTAACGTTACCCAGGCGAGGACTGCCCGCATGAAACTTACTGCCATCGCCCCTGTAAACAAAATCATCCCGAGCCCGCTGCTCCCGGCCACCCCTGTGTAGAAGCACATATTCAGCTGCCAGTTTAGCGGCCTCTGCGGCAGTTTTCACCTTATGTTCACTAATATAAACAGCAATGTGGCTAGGAACGGAGTTCTTAAACTGCTCCAAAACGATCAGGTCACACAGAGAGTCATAAGTGTCAACATCCAACGCAGCACACCACCGATTGAAATGAGTCACCAGCTCCCTGGCGAACTCAACATGTGTCTGCTTACCCGACTTCTCCCATGTCCTGAACCTCTGTCGGTACGCCTCCGGCACCAACTCGTAAGCCCGTAACACAGCATCCTTAACCGTTGCATACACCTTACCTTCAGCCACAGTGAGAGCAGAATAGGCTTCCTGTGCTTTACCTGTTAGCACGCATTGCAAAAGCAATGTGCGGTCTGAGTCCGACCACTCTCTACTCTCAGCAACCCGCTCAAAAAGTGAGAAAAAGGTGTCCGGGTCCCGTTCACAAAACTGCGGAACCAACCGGAGATTACTGGCAACATCAAAAGAACCACAAGGTCTACCCGGAGCAGCCAGAGAAGCCCGGCCCACACCAGAGCCACTTAAACTTAACCTACGCTCCTCCAGTTCAAGTTTTTTAACTTCTAACTGCAGCTGCAACAACTCCTTTCTCTGCTCAAAAGTTAACCCAGATTCCCCAGAGCCAGGCACATCAGCGGCTTCCAGCACAGGACCCGCAGCAGCCAGTTCACCAGGTCCGACAACCCCCAACTCAATCAGGTTAGCTTTAACAATAGACTTAATGTTCTCTTTCAGCCTCTTATCACCGATCTCCAACTTGAAATGCTCGGCGATTTTTACCAACTGCTCCCGAGACATCGCTCCAAAGACTCCAGTGACAGAGCTCTCAAAAAAATCCTTTACATTCGCCATGACTTAAACACAGCTCAATTTAACACCAATTGCCCAAAACACACAAACCACACCACGCTGATGCGACAACCAAATTGCAATTTACCTGCAGCACTCTGAGCTCTATAGCCCTCACACAGTCAAAACATCACCGCAACCCCGTCCCTCTAACTGCCTATCCAGAATCTGGCTAAGCTCCCCCTGGTCTTCAGGTGTTACTTGTGGTGGGTACTTATGCACTAAAGCCCAGCAGCTCGGCAAGGCAACCATAAAAATGCCGACTCACCTGCAGCTCTGGATGTGCTCCCGAGACAATTCGCTCTAGCCACGTTCACGACCACACTAACCACCCCCCAGCGAGCTCCAAAAGGGAACACGCTCTTAGGCCTATCCAGGGACAGAACAACGGTAATTTACTGCGACCGTGCAACAGGACCATAAACTCAGTGCCACAAAAACGGCGCATACAGCTCGGTGACCAAAATAACAAACCAGCGTTTTGGTAATCACTACAGCGGCTTAAACTAACCAAAACAACAGCAACACAGACTTACCACACTCATCAATGTCCCCCAAACAAACAAACAGCGTGCAGCTCATTCATAAAATGAGCTGCACGTTTACTATGCTACAGCTGATCAATGACATCACGCCGACACCGAGTTAACAAGAATCGGACGAGCCCCCATTTGTCACAGCCCGGCTCGTAGGCTGCAACAAAAATGGGAGACGAGACGAGTTTTGCAAAAGTAAAAGAATATTTATTTACCCCAAAATAACCCATTGAACTAAGGAAAAATGTGGAAGTCAGTAGTCAGTAGTGTAGGCATATGTGGGTGTGTGGAAGTGTCAGAAACAGACAACAAAACAGCAGCCGCGTCCGCTCTGGACGGCGAGAGCAAAAGAGTGGGGGAGGAGGAGGGTGAGCTTTATAGGAGAGACCACACCGGGCCCAGGTGTGGCTCATCAGCAGCTCCGGTCAAACAGGCGACGCCCTCCGCCCTGCCCTGCAAAGACAAAAAGGGAAACCCAACAGCCACCAGCAACAGGGACAACTAGTGGAGCGGAGGGGTCGTCACACCATTGGTCCAGTTTATTTTACACCATTTTACATTATTTTATGGGGCTTTTAAGGACCATTTTGGTCTTTTAACAGGAGACTTTTAAAATTCAAGGAATTCTTTTAGGACCCCTGAGAGCCAGTGCCTCCCGAAGTGCCCTCCTTTGGGACACTGCGACCCTAACCTAACCTAACCTCATAGAGTTGGAGTGGAATTTCATATAGTGAACGCTCTCTACATCAACACAGCCACAGTTATTTCACACTGTTTGTCTTAAGTTATATGGAATTGTTTGCATGTCTACTAAATTTGCTATATTTCACTTCAAATATTTGGATATTTATGCTGTAGAAATACTATTTATGTTAACAAGAAGGGATCCTGTTCACTTGTCAGGAAAGGGGTACTCTTGTATAAGTGCAATTTTGTAAGTCAGCAGAATCTTGTCCGTCTCTTGGTTCTCGGTTGTATTCTAAGCACACTAAAAGCCTTCTCTTTATATTTTAAGAAACCTGTTAAAGTTATAGTTTTGCTTTATTTTTTTCACTTGATTTCACACTAAAGACATATCCTTAAACCAATTTGGCAAAACTTTAACTCATTGTAACTAAACATTAAGGAAAGCTCCCAGAGCTCCGAAACTGCTGTTTTTGGCCTTCTCTCGCCGCGCGGAGCACACACATGTACGTTCTACTGTAACATCATGTGTGATCAACCTGCAGTGAGCATTTTCCCCACACGTGACCAACAGCCCAAAAGGCCCCTTATTACACCATTTGGTACAGTAACAGAGCCATTTTGTGAACGCAGGGAAAGAAACAGCCATAACTCCTTAAGGAAAGTTCCCAGAGCTCCAAAACTACTGTTTTTGGACTTCTCTCACCGCGCCGAGCACACACATGTACGTTCTACTGTAACATCATGTGTGATCAACCTGCGGTGAACACTTTCACCACACGTGACCAACAACCCAAAAAGCCCCTTATTACACCATTTGGTACAGTAACAGAGCCATTTTGTGAACGCATGGAATTATTATTGTTAATATTATTATCAGGGCCGCCCCTGGCCAAATTGGGGCCCTACGCAGCTGCGTGTTCTGCGTGTAGGGAGGGGTGGCCCTGATTATTATTATTATTGTTGTTGTTGTTGTTATTATTATTGTTGTTGTTATTGTTATGTTAATGTCATCATCAATAATAATGATAATAATATCATTGCTGTTATAGCTGCTGTTTTTGGCCTTCTCTCACAGTGCGGAGCACACACACGTACTTTCTACTGTAACATCATGTGTGATCAACCTGCAGTGAGCACGTTCTCCACACGTGACCAACAGCCCAAAAGGCCCCTTATTACACCATTTGGTACAGTAACAGAGCCATTTTGTGAGCGCAGGGAAAGAAACAGCCATAACTCCTTAAGGAAAGCTCCCAGAGCTCCGAAAAGGCTGTTTTTGGCTTTCTCTCGCAACGCGGAGCACACACATGTACTTTCTAATGTAACATCATGTGTGATCAACCTTCAGTGAGCACTTTCCCCACACGTGACCAACAGCCCAAAAGGGCAACTCAGCCTGACAGCTTGGAGTATTACTGTCAGATACTGTTACCCCAATATTCAATATGACACCAGGGTCACACAACTTTCTAACAACTTCCTGACTTGTTTGGCCATAACATTTAATTCCTGTGATTTTCACCTTGATATCATTAAAATTGACCACTACAGCCGGGAGAACACATCCTGACAGCTTGGAGTATTACTGTCAGATATTGTTCCCCTTCTGTTCAATATGAAACCAGACTCACACAGCTGTCAAATTCATACTGCTGACTTGTTTGGCCATAACAGGTAAGACATGTGATTTTAAACTTATTATCATTAAAATTGACCATTTCAGCAGGATTTCAGCAGGATGCGTTCAGGGGAACGCATCCTGACAGCTTGGACTATTACTCTCAGACATTGTTACCCTTCCGTTCAGTATGAAACCAGTGTCACACAACACACATACTTTCTACTGTATCTCCATGTGTGCTTGACCTTTGGTGACCTCTCTCGCCACACATGACCAACAGCCCAAAAGGCCCCTGTTTACACGCTCTGGTACAGTACGGGAACCATTTTGGGCGCGCAGGCAAAGAAACCTCCATAACTCCTTCAGGAAGGCTCCCAGAGCTCCGAAACTGCTGTTGTTGGCCTTCTGCCGCCGCGCGGAGCACACTCACATACACACTACTGTAACTCCATGTGTGCTTGACCTTTGGTGACCTCTCTCGCCACACATGACCAACAGCCCAAAAGGCCCCTGTTGACACCCTCTTCTCAGAATATTGTTAAAAGGTAAACAAATGGAGCATGTTCTTACTTTTCCATCACGGCCTTGAAACACTTCCTCCACTCGACCCATCTTCCACATATGACGTGGTAACCTCTCATCATGAACGAGAACGACATCTCCGACCTTGAATGAAGTTGATTTCACATTTCTGGGACAGTTAGCGGAACGCAACTCCATCAGATATTCTGTTTTCCATCTGTTCCAAAACTCACTCACCAGTTTGCGGCAGTAGTTCCAGCGTTTCGTCAGTTGCTCTCCATCCACTTTCCTGGTGTCTATAACCTGAACAGGCTGAGAGGGTAAGGTGGTTATTCTTTGTCCAATCAGGAAATGAGCGGGGATGAGGGGGTGATGGGTCCTCAGAGTCAGTATGCAAATAGGTAAGCGGTCTTGAGTTGATCACTGCTTCCACTTCTGTTAACAAAGTTTGCATTTCCTCATATGTCAGATAGGCCCTTCCAAGGACTTTCCTGATACAGGTTTTGACTGAGCGGACAAGACGTTCCCACATCCCGCCCCACCATGCAGCTCTTTCCGCTATGTACTTCCATGTGATTTTCCTTCCAGAAAAGAAACTTTTCATTTGTTCTCCTTTCATCACATTCCACACTTCCTTTAAATCCTGTTCTGCATGCTTAAAGGTTTTTGCATTATCAGAGTACACTCTTATGAAACCCTTATGAAACCCTTATATCCCTGAAATAAGGGTTCCAAAAGGGTTCTTCATGAGGGGCTCAGGTTCTACCCAGAACCATTTGCTTCTGAAGAACCCTTTTTTGAAGAAAGGGTTTTTCAAGGCTTATTTGTAACACTAAAGGTTCTGGTAAGAACCGTTGTGATCCAGAGAACCCTTTTTGGAGGAAAGAGTTCTTCAAGTATTGTTGAAAGCATGGGTATAAGATCCTCACCCTAAATCCTACATTAATGTAATTAAACTTGCTCAATAAAGAGGCAAATAAACAAATCATCCCAGGGAGAATTTTGCTGTTGAAAAGACACTTAAACAGGGAACCAGCACTGAGTCTTGAACCCTGCTCTCCCATGTAAAAGATAACTGTGATACCACTCATCCACCACTGCTATGTAATTAAACAATACATGTTGAATAGACCTCTATCCTGTCTTGAACCCTCAATCTTCAAAATAGCACTGCTATGCTGTTACCTACTGAGCCACCATGCTTTATTGTTATGCTATGCAACTACAACCTCTGGAGGGAGGAGCTCATGAGCCATCAAAAGAAAAATAAAAAAGAAAATGGTGTTTTCTTTTTGGACTGTGGGCAGTTAACCATCCTCATCTATTTTTCCTTGAGTATGGATAGTGCAGGCACTGGTGGGATGATAATGTCGGGACTTGAATCCCGATCTCCCAGAGGAAAGGCTGAGGTTCAGTGTGTCAGGCCAGGGAGCTGGCTACCCTGCCAATGGCCATGTGGGAGCTAATAGCTGGTTTTAATGTGGATTGCATCACATGGTCTGCCCTTCTCAGCAAAACAGGTGTGACACATCAATAGTGATTACTGTGGTTAGAGGTCAGACTGAAGTGACAGAAAATCAAAAACTTCAGAGAATTAAGGTAAGCTAAATATGATTTCTTATTTCAGCAAGCTTGACTCTAGCTAAGGACTTTTTATGGTGAAAGGTGGACTATTTTAATGCATGCATTTGTTTCTTGTTTTGATTTTTTTTTTTTTTTTTTGTAGAATGAGTTACACAGCTTGAACAACAACTGAAGTGTGCCACTGGCTTGAGCAAGAGGGTTATAACTTAATAACTTAATAACTTTTTGTTTTGAAGAGAATGATATTGATGGAGCAACCCTCAAAATTCTCTCTGAGAGGATGTCAGAGAGATTAATCCCATCAATAAAAAAACAAGCACAATTCCTCAAGTATCTCGAGCAGTTGAAGTCATCATCATCATCGCCATCATCATCATTGTCAGCAAGAAGAAGAAATTGGAACAGGTAAAATGCTGTCAAGATACTGTAATTCTGGTCATTTGTGGGGGAAACTTTATTTCTCTACTAGTTACAGTCTGTTCATTACTATTTCACACAGCTCGGTCTAACATATTCTTGCATTTTTCCATATTACAAAGACCTCATGATGAGCAAACAGCTGGACCTGCTTCACTGGGTCAGTTTGCTTTCCTCAAAGCATTAAAAGATACACTTGAGGCAAAGGACCCAGAACTTTTGTCCCCTCAGAGAAATGATCTGTCACTGTATGACATCCTCAGCAGCCAAACAATGTAGGTTACTTTTATCATTATTATGGAAAACTACTGCACATTGTAGCTTTAAATTGAGATTATACTCCATATAATGGCACTTTAAGACAACATGTTCAACTTATTCTATTATTTCTCTCCCCAACCAAGGTATCCCTCAGCCAAACAATATACAGAGATTTTAAGCCTGTTCATACGCAGATGTCCCTTCATGCGGGAGAATACTGGTTCAGGACATGTGAGTAAGCACAAAATGAGTCTGTTAATGTACACTATATTACCAAAAGTATTTGCTCACCTGCCTTTACTCATACTATGAACTGAAGTGCCATCCCATTCCTAACCCATAGAGTTCAATATGATGTCGGTCCACCTTTTGCAGCTATTACAGCTTCAACTCTTCTGGGAAGACTGTCCACAAGGTTGAGGAGAGTGTTTATAGGAATTTTTGACCATTCTTCCAAAAGCGCATTGGTGAGGTCACACACTGATGTTGGTCGAGAAGGCCTGGCTCTCAGTCTCCGCTCTAATTCATCCCAAAGGTGTTCTATCGGGTTCAGGTCAGGACTCTGTGCAGGCCAGTCAAGTTCATCCACACCAGACTCTGTCATCCATGTCTTTATGGACCTTGCTTTGTGCACTGGTGCACAGTCATGTTGGAAGAGGAAGGGGCCCGCTCCAAACTGTTCCCACAAGGTTGGGAGCATGGAATTGTCCAAAATGTTTTGGTATCCTGAAGCATTCAAAGTTCCTTTCACTGGAACTAAGGGGCCAAGCCCAGCTCCTGAAAAACAACCCCACACCATAATTCCTCCTCCACCAAATTTCACAGTCGGCACAATGCAGTCTGAAATGTACCGTTCTCCTGGCAACCTCCAAACCCAGACTCGTCCATCAGATTGCCAGATGGAAAAGCGTGATTCATCACTCCAGAGAACGCGTCTCCACTGCTCTAGAGGCCAGTGGCGGCGTGCTTTACACCATTGCATCCGACGCTTTGCATTGCACTTGGTGATGTGTGGCTTGGCTGCAGCTGCTCGGCCATGGAAACCCATTCCATGAAGCTCTCTGCGTACTGTACTTGGGCTAATCTGAAGGTCACATGAAGTTTGTAGCTCTGTAGCAATTGACTGTGCAGAAAGTCGGCGACCTCTTTGCACTATGCGCTTCAGCATCCGCTGACCCCTCTCCGTCACTTTACGTGGCCTACCACTTCGTGGCTGAGTTGCTGTTGTTCCCAAACGCTTCCATTTTGTTATAATAGAGCTGACAGTTGACTGTGGAATATTTAGGAGCGAGGAAATTTCACGACTGGATTTGTTGCACAGGTGGCATCCTATGACAGTTCCACGCTGGAATTCACTGAGCTCCTGAGAGCGGCCCATTCTTTCACAAATGTCTTGTTTCACAGTCTGCATGCCTGAGTGCTTGATTTTATACACCTGTGGCCAGGCCAAGTGATTAGGACACCTGATTCTGATCATTTGAATGGGTGAGCGAATACTTTTGGTAATATAGTGTATGTTTGCATATCTTAATTGTATAGATATAGCTACTGTACATACTGTATCTCAATATATAATAAACAGAAAATGCATTCACCTAATGTTCACATTTGCCAAAAATGAGTGTGTCTATCTTTTACTGTATAGACGTATTTTACAAAATGGCTTGATGTTGACAAATCTGGACAATATTGAGGTCAACAATCATCTCATTTTCGACTGCACTATCCCCCTTAAGTAAACAATTCCTCTCTTGGTTGTAGGATGATTTACGTGAGTCTCTAACAAGTTCAAAAAGGAAAGGCGACCCCTTATTGGTGACTCAATGGTGCAACAAATGTGTCCAAACTTTTCTGTGGCAGGATCTGGAAAGAAGCGCCATACTCTGGGTCAACCAAGCCAGCTTTTCTACATAACAAGGCCCGCTGTAAGTCTTTGGAAACAACATATGACTTAAGCATACTTTTTAAAAAATGATCATGTACACCTCATCTTAGTGGTTACCTCTTACCATATTGTTGTGTCATTTTTCATGCATCATAGGCTCAGGAAGATGGAGACTTTGGAGAGGATGAAAGGACCATTCAAGCTCATATCCAAAATATGTCTACAGAGATGCTTAAAGTACACCCAGATGAGAAATCATTAAAGGAGGGAATGAGACGAACACGTGCTTACCGAAAAACCTTCATCAACCTTCAGCAACTATTGGGTAAACATGAAATTCATGTGTTATGTTTTATTTAAAGGGCTATTTAGGTAGTCAACAAAGGAACATAAAGTACTTGACATGTAAACTTTGGTAACAATTTTAGTTTATGTTTGGGGTCAAACTGACCCCTAAAAGATGTTAGTAAATTTGAACATAACAGGAGGGTTAATGTAGAAACTTTGTGGTGTTCCCTCACTTTCATCTGATTCTATTCCACTGTCACCATTAGTGCTGTATGTGCCTATATGCTGATTGCTCTCATTGGACCATGCATTATTTTATTGTTGTATTTTATTTTACTTTTGACTTGTTTTCCCCTCGGACCTACAAAGCCTCTCTTCTGTTGGACTGTCCTCAGAGAGTCTCCCCTCCTTATCCAACATTGTTCCAAGTTTTTTAAATAAAAGAAAAATTCTCATTAAAATTGTTTGAATGTGTCCTCAATCTCAACATTATAAACAACCACAATATAGTATAAGTAATGAAATAATTGTTTTGCCTGATCTAGAATACAATATGGTTCTTCATAGAACCCTCAGAAAATGGTTATTGGTGAAACCCTTGAAATATGAAAGGGTTCTTGGTGAAACTCCCTGGATGGGTTCTAGATGAAACCCTGTGAAGGTGGAATGGTTCTGGATGGAACCTCCAGTAAGGGTTCTTTGTAGAACCTCTCATAGGGGGTTCTGGGTGGAACCTTTCACAATCGATTCTAGGTATAACCCTCCAAAAGGGTTCCAGATGTAACCTTTATAAAAGGTTCTACCTGGCACCAAAAAGGGTTCTCTTATGGGGACAAGCCGAAGAACCTTTTATGGTTCTAGTTAGCACTTTTATTTCTAAGAGTGTAGCATTACTAAGAGAGGACTTTTTCCAGGTTTAGAGCTAATATTTTGGATAATACATTGTAAGACTAAATTGAGCAAACTTATTTCTTGTAAACGGTGAGCACTCCTTTAGAATTACACTCATGTTTGCAACAGGGAAGGCTTGAATGTTGCTACTGACTGAAAAATGGACCATACCCTCCTTTCACATAAAAGTGGAGACAAATCTGATCTAAGCAATTATTGGCCTCCTTCTGAACCTTGTTTGGCAAAAATTGATTAGTATGCTGTTGACAGGTGCAACAGCATACATTTAACATCTTCCAAATTTGCTCCCATTGAACATGTTCCCATTATAAATACTTGGGCATGTTGATCAGTGAGAGATACTACATAGATATAGATATAGATATATGTATACCATGCAAAAATTAACTTTATATTTCGGTTTCATAGTTATTATAAAAAGGCTAACAACATTGAACTTACATCAAAAGTAACTAAATTAACTTACATCAGATTGATAATATTATAATGTACACCTTGAATTTACCTCATAAAGATTTATGTCAGCCTCAAGAGCTGGTAAATTCTAGGAAACTGTTCTTGAAAATAAAAATGTAGATAAAACTGAGTTTAGGTGGGTTTACCCTTCTCTCAGCTTTGCATTGATTAACTGCTAATTAATACTATAAAATACAATCTGGTCTAGTAAACCTGGATGGCACTTGATGTTTCCATTATAAGTGTTAGTGGTATTGTTATTCAGTCCACAAGAGGGCACTACGTGATAAAAAGTCAGCCCTACATGCTACTGTATTTGAAATATAAATTATTGGGAGATAAAGGTATTAATTTGGATGGGTGTGACTGTGGACAAAGACTCAGCATCATTTTAAAATTTGCATCTATATTTATATCAACATTATGATTGTTAACTGTGTAGCTTTGTAACTTTAATGTAATATTTTGCGACAAGGTCCTTTATCAATATACTTGAAGATGGATATGCTTTGGTGTGTCATACGTGTTGCTAATATGTGTGTGTGTGTGTGTGTGTGTGTGTGTGTGTGTGTGTGTGTGTGTGTGTGTGTGTGTGTGTGTGTGTTTGAGTGAGTGTGTGTGTTTGAGTAAGTGTGTAAATTTATGTTGTTCAGTGTAATGAAGATCCACACATGGCCACTTTTGCCTTTTGAGATTTTTAAATTGGCCTAGATTCCTCATACTTTGACAAAGTAACAGTCAAGTCCATCTGTCTGCCATGCATCCATTTTCTGCTTCTTATCCAGATGTGGGGTTGAAGCTACCCTTAAACCCCTATTCAAAGATCAGTTTTTTGACATGAATACGATGTTGACTCTATCCCTTTTCAAATTAACAGTTCTGCTTAGTGTTTGTTAATGTTAGCCAGTTTCCCATATTTTGTTTGGCACTGTTTCGATAGATTTTGCCATAAAAAATGTCACAAAACTGCACAAGTCACAAACTGCGTTATAGAAATTGAGAGGTTTGACCTGTGAACAAGAATAAAGCTAAAACAGGTCAAGCTATACCTGTTTCATTTATTTTTTCATTCAGAGAATCACTGTAAACCAAAACCTTTTTCTTATTTTCTATGTCATAAGTCTTTGTAAATGAAGATTAAAAGAAAAACCCAATTAGGAAAATCAATGGCACAAAACCTTTTCAGTTTAAAATGTAATTTATGGATTTCTTACATAGTAGAAGCTTCCAGCATGATAAAAAAAATACTTATACTAAATACTTATACTACTATCACTGACTTTTTTTTTTTTTTTTTTTTTTTCTATAAAATTTGCATCACCAACTGTTTGCCACTATGGGGCACCACAAATGCAATTATATCTAGTATGTCATACTATATATTCGTAACCCAGGCTATCATTAGTAATAGAATGTAGTTTGTTCCTGTGAGAATAAAACAGCACTGTTCTGAGTAATGAGACAAAAAAAGGCTCAGTATTACAAAAATGCAAACACAGGTTTTATTTGTGAATGAAAAGCTGTTGAACTCGGGGGTGGTTTTCAATGGCTTTCCCTTTACAAGTTATTGTTTGAACTTCCTTGTATTTAACTATTTTCTCTTTCCTCTTCCTCACTGACAGCACTTTGAGCTTGACATTTTCAATTAAACTGTCAGTTTATATTTTTTACTTTACTTTTTTACTTAAGAGTTTTTATCACTTGCTCATTTTCTCTCTCTCTAACATACTCTTGGATACTTCACAATCAGTAACACAGACACATCTGTATCACTTTCTGAGTTTAAATTGCCATAAACCCGACAGAACTAATCTAAGGGTGTTTTCACACCTGCAAGGCAGGTATGAAACCAGCAGTTGCACTTGGGTGTAGACCAGAATAACTGGACTCAGACCCTGTTGATGAGGTGGTTTCAGCACAGTTACAAATGAACTCTGGAGTGGTTCATTTGCAGGATAAATTTGACCCAGCTACAAGAAGCAACATGAATTTTGGGCTGAAGCAGCTGCTGTAGCTCAGGTGTCCATCATAGAGTTGTAATTAATAACAGAAAGAAGGAACTTGGTCATGTTTGCAGCCAGCAGTTGAAGCGACGGTTGACGTGGAGCAACAAGGAAATGTAATGGTATTTAGACCAAACAAGCACTGCAATAATAAAAGAAATCCCCAAGCTGCTGCTGGCGCTCCATGCCCATATTGGATAGTGGATTGTCCAAATGTGTTTGTGTTTGTACAATAAAATGACAGAGGAAAAAAAAACATTTCCTTTCTGCCCCTGACTGATCAGCAGGCAGAACGCCCCACATGGCTTCTGTTCATACATTTTGGTTTGTTTAATTTTTTGCTCTGTGAAATCAAACTGAATCAAACGAACAGTGCAACAAAATCTTCACTATTCCACTGATTCCAGCTACAGCAAACAGACCACAGATTGAAATATCACCTTGGTTCATTCAGCACTATAGATTTCACATTTTTAGAACATGTAAAAATGAACTATCATGATAGTAAACTGCCACGTTAGAATAGAATAGAGTAGCTTTATTGTTATTGTACATACTCATTGTACCAGCCATAGCCACAGCCTGTTCACCCTGCTGCCGTCAGGCAAAAGATACAGAAGTATTCGCTGCCGTACCACCAGACTACAGAGCAGCTTCTTCCCTCAGGCTGTGAGACTACTAAATGCACCATCTGCACTCCTCCATGTTTAATAATTTTATTTTCTATACAATCAATTAATCAATCAAGAGGGAACCACACTTTAATTTCATTATTCAACCTGTTGTATAATGACAAATAAACTTCCTTGTATCCTTGTATCCTTGTACAACGAAATTTAAAGTGCAATCCTTTCCAAAGTGTCCCAGAAGATAAAATCAGTATACAAAATATGATAAATAGTAAAAAAAACACAATAGACATAATAAATAGTAACACTACAGGAGATGCACACAACCCTCATTTTTTCATTTCCTCAGTGCAGAGTTCAGTTCAATGATGGCTCTGGCAAAGAAGCTGTTTCTTAGCCTGTTTGTTTTGCTCTTCAGTGCCCTGAGGCGTCTGCCAGTGGGCGGCAGCTAAATGAAACATCTCCACTAAAACATGTTGGGGACTCATCTTCCAAGCATGAATGACTAAATGTGAGAGACTCATTCATGGCACTTTATATTCCAAACGCTGTAAGTGACCCTGAGCACCCCGACGTCATGACGAGAGCTGATATTTATGAGTGGCTCTTGTTATGCAACCTGGGCACTTTGATTATCATGCTGTCATTTACCACAATTAAAGCCAGCAAATAACACAAAACCTTACCTTTAACCTTACCTTGAACCTGTGAACCACTGCCTGACTGAGAGTATAACTGATGAGTATGCTGTATGTGTGTGGTGATGAAAATAGGATCTTTGTTGTTGTCATAAGTAAGATGGTTGGCTTAATAAAAAGCTCCAGTGAAATTCTTGTACATGTAATTCTGAGCAGTCTGTTAACTATGATAAATGAATGCATGCAGTCTGCTGCTGTAAAACATGAGGACCTTTGTCAATGGACAAACAACATCAGCTACACTTAAGTACCATCAGCATTTTAATACAGTTTCCATCTTTTATAATTAGACACAGAGCTGACCAAATGACTGATGGTTAAATAGTCAAATTTAAAGAGTCAAGCTCGTGAAATTGAGATGGGTCTCCATGCCATGCCACCCTATCACCTCAGGCACCTTTGTCCCCTTCTCATTATCTCACCCATTTGCTTTCTCTTCCCCTGCTTCCTAGGTTCAATTCACAGCCATTCCACTGTAGTCTGTCTACTTCCAAAAAAATCTCCATCTCTTGTGATTCAAACTATATTTTTCTAATGCTAGAATCCTTCATTTTTTATTGTTGTTCCTCTTTCTTCCTTTCAAAACTATAACAAACCCACCTCACTAATAGAGTTTGGACAAATTTATCACAACAGGTATCAACTTACTGTCCCCTACATAACAGTTTTTAAAGCAATTTCGATGCAGGTTTTTAAAATTTTCAACATTTCTCTCATACAAGTTGTGCCTTATTCTACCATAATAACCTGTAAAAGATGGGGTCCTTTTTGTGACACAAATCAATTGACAAATCATGGTAGAGTGGATGGTTTTAGCTTGCTGTATACCTCCATGCTGCAACTGTCACAGCTCAGTTCATGAAAGCATTATGGCAGCAGTCCAGCAATATGGAGTGGCATCATGATTGGACAATGGGGCACAATGGTTCGTCTGGTAGAGCATGTACCACTTATTATGTTTCAGTCCTCACTGCAACAGCCAGGGTTCTTGCTGCATGTCTTCCCATCTCTCCCCTGCCCCTCCTGTCTCTCTCTACTATCACTATCAAATAAAGCATAAATGGAAAAAAAAAAAAAAAGAAATTGAAACAGTGGTGAACAGAGTGAGTGGGACTGTGGGGGGGAGTAGCATACCGAAATTTTACAGAAGGGCAATGAAATATGTAGTCTTTGTGCATGTAGCGTGCACTTATGTTGCTAGGCAATGTTGACGAAAATGCCAGTCAGAGAGCAGATTTTGTGCTTGGCAAAGCACTTACTCTGGGCCAATTTATGCCAAAACAGTAACTCCTATCAGAAAACCGAGCAGACGCTGAGCGCCACAAGGGGTTCCTGAAGCACTGTGTGTATTTTTGTGCTGCTAGGGTGTAAAATGTGGACAGGAGAGCGATGTAAAGAAAAGTGAAAAAGAGAAACAGCTCAATGTCCTGGTCCTGGTCAATGTCACCTTTTTAAAGTCTGATTGACGTTTCTGCGTGACCGTATGACCGAGATATGTGGCTTCAGAGTCCCTATTCATTTCTAATGGGATTTTTGCAAAAACTTGTTTGCGATGTTTGTCGCCATGGTAACGGCTAACATTACCAAATTTGGACCAAAATTAGTCCTGAGGATTCTGGTTCAGACAACGTTCGAACCATGTTTTTAGTTAAAATTCGACCGAGTTGTGTGGCTCCGAAATCCCCATTCATTTCCTATGGCATTTTTTGAATTGGGCCATTTATTGCACAGTTTTTTGGGATTTTTGTCGCCATGGTAACTCCAGTAGTGTACAGAAGTCATAGCACACCCGTCCCTACTGAGACGCACGTTTTCATAATAATAATAATGTCATAGGTTTTTTCAAAACTGTGGGAGGAGTAGCGAACTGAAATTTTTACGGAAGAGGAAGTCGAAATAATAAGAGAAGAGTGACCGTGGTGTGCGGTTTCCGTGCAGAAAATAAAAGGTATCATGAGAGAGGTAACGCTTTGGGCTTTCAAACTGTGTCAAAATTATGTTTCAACTCCCCAAAATTCCCTGAGATTCGGGGAGTCTGTGCGCGAGAGAGCTGGTACTCCTGCCTCGTTAAGTGTCAGCGTTTAAAAAGTTGAAGCTACTTTGCTTTTGTATTTACATTTTTCAAAGCAAAACTAGTTTTCCTACTACTTTACCCGAATTCATGCATGTGGAGCGAAAATTGTGGCCAGGAGAGCAAGTAAATTACAAAATTTTTAGACAATTTTCCAGGGCTGCTGCACTCTAACTGTGATGTCACTCACTCTGGCACTCCGAACATTCCGCCATTAGTGTGTATTGCATCCGAAATTCCGATTTCAAACTGGAATTGTGGAAAAACGGAAAGTCTGATCAGTTTAAAAATTCACACTGCGCTTCTTCTCCACAAGACGCACGTTTTTCGTATTTGGTGCGTGGATGCAGGTCAAAAGCTCTGCGCCTCAGAGCCTTGGGAAGTTTTGACCATTCATTTCGGATGGCCGAAATTTTCCGTAAAATTGGAATTTCAAGAATTCCGTGAGTCGGAATGCTTATAAAAGTAATAGCAAATGTCTCCCAATCGGGCCGCACATTTTTCCAATTCATTGTGTGGGCCTAAAACGAAAGCTGTAGGAGGAGTTACGGGCCAAAAATTTCTCCCTGGCAGACTCTCCGAACATTACGTCATTAGTGTCTATTGCGTCCAGAGTTCAGCTTCAAACTGGAATTGCAGAGAAACGGAAAGTCGGAGCGCCTTGAAAATTCACACGTTGCTTTTTTCTACAAGACGCACGCTTTTCATATTTGGTGCGTGGATGCAGGTCAAAAGTTCTGCGCCCTGAAGCCTTCCGAAGTTTTGGCCATTCATTTCGGTTGGCCGAAATTTTCCGTAAAATTGGAATTGTGAACATTCCGGAAGTCAGGCCTAATCCAAAAGCTGTAGGAAGAGTAACGCACCGAAAAATGTACGGAATAATAAAGAAAGAAAGAAAGAAAGAAACAGTAGGAAGAACATGAGTGTGCAAGCTGCCAGCTTGCCCACTAATAAAAAGTATGCACAAGATTAAGATGTGTTGCCTTTTCAAGGCAAGCACATAATAAGCATAAGAAACATGCAGGATAACAATACTAACTCGGTGCTGTCCTGAGGCACTAAGAAGAAACACGTAGGATAACAATAGTGACTCGGTGCTGCCCCAATGCACTAATAAGAAACTTGCAAGAGAATAAGATGTGTTGCCTTTTCAAGGCAAGCACATAATAAATGAATAAATAAATATTAGGTGTCTGAAGTGGAAAAGCTGGCAGAGAAAGTTTTGAATGAATACATCCAATACATATCTTTTTACCTTTTTATGTTAAATTATTCAGTCTGGGTTATTGGTCTCACTGTCCCAATATGTAAGATGGGTTGTAATAATTGTCAAGTCAACTTTTTAGTTGCTTTGGTTTTAACTAATGTACAGAATGCAAGGCTGTATATGTTACAGCCAGAGACTCAGGACGATTGTGTAACTAGAAATCTCTGTATAATAGTTAATAATAGTTTAATAATAGTTTTCTTCTTATATGACTGCTTTACAACTTGCTTTTTATCTAGGCTGACAGCATAGCCTGGTGGCAGGGGCTGTACAGCACATTCACAAACGTTAATACTACTAAATTATGAACCCCTCCCCTCCCCACGCCCCAATAATAAACATGAACAATCCTCATTTTCTATCCCAGTTTAACCACCATATAATAATAATAATAATAATAATACATTTTATTTAAAGGCGCCTTTCTTGGCACTCAAGGTCGCCGTACAGGACACATTTAAAAAAACATCAGAACACGTTTAAAACAACAGGACATATAAAAAAAAAAAAAAAAAAAAAAAAAAAATGTCTCTGGCCCCATGTCTGATATTACTGTTAACATTTGTACTGGTCCTCTGTATATTTCAGTTTACATCTGTTTACAATTTCATTATAATTTACTTTAGACCGTTCTATGCAACTGCATTTTTTTCTTTTTAAATGGTTTCCTTTTAGGTGAAAGTAATTATCCAATTCTATTTCATTTTAACTGATTTTGATTAATGTTGCACATTTCAGACCATGAGTATTTATATTTCTGGTCCTTATTTATTTACTACTGACAAATATTTCAATTACATTTTAAATTCTGAATGAAAGTGGAAAGAATTTTATTTGTATGACACAGGTAAAAGAAAAGAAAAAAAAAACAGCTGAGTTCACCTCTTCAAGTCTCTAATGGAAGATACGGCATTTTCCCTAAAGAACTGTCAAAACAAAACCTGTACGCAGACAACATGTGCATTTCAGTTTGGATCTGGGCCAAATTGGTCCCTGTCATGAAGATTCCCTGGAACCTCCAACTTATGCCCCAGACCCCCATTTGAAGTTATTTTGTCCTCCAGACTCTGATATAAAAAGATATTTTGGTTTGTGTTGATTATTGAATTGTCTAGATGTCATATTAAATGTCAAATAAATTCATAGTTGTGAGATTAAAACATCGTACATTTTTTGTGTCATAGCAATGTTTGGTGAAACTTTGCCAGAAATATTTACAAAATAACAACAAAAATCTAATATTTAAATTAATTTATTAAAATGATATATTTAAACATCAGATCAGTGATGCTGGAGCAGATTTCTTGTGTTTTAATGCTTGTGAAAGCATTTAACAAGCATTTAAACTAGTCCTCGTTTTGCTGAAGAACCACTAGAAGACCCTCAAAGACCCCTGGGGGTCCCAGGACCCCACTTTGACAACCACTGACCTAGAGCTCTCAACAGCCAGAATAAATGATGCTAATCAGAGCACAATAACATGTGGCGTCGTGCACTCGATGCTTTGACAAGCCACTTGTAAATCTACAGAAATTGTTCTTTTTCCCTCTTGGTTCTTTGTCTGTAATGTGATTTCCCTCTATAATATGTGTGGATGGTTGCATGTTGGTGTGTTTATGTGGGTGAATGTGTGTGTGTATGCATTTTGTCTTTTGTGTTTTTGTGTGGTGGTGTTCCTATTTTGTATTTGTGTTATTTTTACATTTCTGGTTAATTGTAATTTACAATAAAAATAACAACAACAACAACAACAACAACAACAAAATGATATGCCTTATACCACACTTCCTTACTTCCTTTTATTACTTTCCCATTCTCTCCCTTCCCATATTTATTCATCTTCATCTTTTATCTTTTCCTGTCTCTGTCCCCCTGCCTTTTCCCCCTTTCCACATGTCAGCCACACTCACTTGTCCTGAGGTGTGGAAGGTGGCTGAGATCATTAGGGGAAATGCCTCTTGTGTTGCATACCAGGTCTGATAATAAAATTGTCACATGGGGGGTGGGGATGAGGGGTGGGGTCACGTGACAAGTGCACTGATACAATGAATTTGGGGAAACTCACTCTATTTTGGCCTCTCTTGCTGCCATTTGCGATTTCTTTTTTTTCATGACCCTGTTTTGCTCGTTGTTTTCATCACATTATCTCTCCAGTACATCAGAATCAGAAATCAGACATTAGAAACAGAAGAATGTTATTGATCCCTGAAGAAAACTTGGGTAATAAAGAAATAAAGGAAGAATAAAGAAAGGTAATGAAGAAATAGCCACTTATGGCTGTCTGGCATATAAACTCAATTTGTGCTTAGGTTGTCAGCAAATGTGAGGCTCTAAGCCACATAACAGCCACAGTCTGTTTGACTGTGGCCTTAGTTTGAAAGAGCAGGTAATCCAGACCTAAAACTAAATAATGCTTTTAACATTCATTAATTCAACGGTCTTTTCCTGTTGCAGCTACAACACTCTTGAATAATTGACTTCAGTTTATTAGCAGCTCAACAGAATCCATTGTCATTTACTTTATGTCCTTTCTGTATGATGGATTTGTATATGTGTATGTATGATTTTTTTTTTTTAAATATGTTTGGTCATTTTTGTCTGTTGAGCTTGCCTCCTGTTCCTTTCTTTCTCTCTCTTTCTCTCTCTCTCTCTCTCTCTCTCTCTCTCTCTCTCTCCCTCTCTCTCTCCCTTTCTTTCTCTCTCCCTCCCTCTCTCTCTCTCTCTCTCTCTCTCTCTCTCTCTCTCTCTCTCTCTCTCTCTCTCTCTCTCTCTCTGTTTCTGTGTCTATTTTCCTCTCTTTGTCTCTCTCTCAAACTCTCTTATGAGACACTTTGTGGTGTTTTGAGGGGAACTGGTTGGGCGGGTATGGGTATGTATGGGAGAATTGAACTCTAGTGTGCACCTTATTGATCAGCAGGCTGTTACTTTGTCTGTATCTTCTAGTTTGGCGTCCTCTAAAGAGCCCTTTGTTCCTCCACCTGTGCAATACTCTGGGGATTTAGGATCCTGTAGTCATTTTTTGTTACAGTGCTCTCTTGTTTTTGACCAACAGCCCTCAGGTTATCCTTCACACAGAGCTAAAATAGCTTATATGATAAATCTATTGCAGGGAAAAGCTGGTCAGTGGGCTACTGCTTTGTGGGAGAGTAAGTCATATGTGCTTGACTCTTTTGACTCCTTTACAATTGAGTTACGCAGAGTTTTCGATCACCCAGTGCAGGGACAGGAAATTGACAACCATCTGAGAGAAAGACAACAAGAGAAATCTCTTCGTCCCAGGGCTGTTCGGACCCCTCCTCCTTGACCTCCTCGACACTGCCAAGCCCTGATTTCCAAGCAGCAAATGTCAGAGGAGCCCCACCTGCAGGTGAGGAGGAACCTATGCAAGTTGGCCAAACTCGGTTAACCCCAACTGAGAGAAAGCGTCAGATGCGATCCAAGCTCTGCATCTACTGGCCAGTCTGGTCATTTCATTGCATCCTGCCCTCTTACCCCAAAAGACGGGGCTCCTCAGTGAGTGAGAGCACACTGGTGAGCCAAACCAGCTCTCCATCTCGTGTAAGTCTTCCTGCCACATTACACACCAACAGTCAGGACATACATTCACAAGTACTAATTGATTCTGGTGCAGAATCATTGATGTTGATTTAGCTCATCAACTTGGGGTATCATTTGAGTCTGTTTCACCCAGGAATGTTAGAGCTCTATATGGTAGATTAATAGCTCGGGCTACTCACTGCACAGTTCCTCTTAAGTTAAGCATCTCTGGTAACCAGTGAATAACCAGTTTGTCGTTCTACCACCACCTACTTTTCCTATGGTTTTTGGTCGTCCTTGGTTGAAACACAAGCACAATCCTCAGATTGACTGGAAAACTTCCTCTATCAGTAGCTGGAGTCAATTTTGCCATTCTAATTGTTTACTGTCTGCTATTCCTGTCACAAAGTCTGTTACCAGCGTCCCTGAGTCACCTGATTTGTCCCAAGTGCCGCTGGAGTATCACGATTTGTCACAAGTTTTCAGTAAGGATTTGGCTCGCTCATTACCACCTCACAGACCTTATGACTGTGCCATTGAGCTCCTCCCTGGTGCCAAGCTCCCTACTAGTAGAATTTATAACTTATCTCATCCTGAAAAGGAGGCAATGGAAAAATACATTAGGGAATCACTGACTGATGGACTCATTCGTCTTTCATCTTCCCCTCTTGGTGCTGTTTTTTTCTTTGTGGATAAAAAAGACAAAACTTTATGCCCATCTTTTGAACTGCTGTGTCATGCAAATGTTTTCACCAAGTTGGACATGAGAAATGCTTATCACCTGATTCGCATTCGTGAAGGTGATGGATGGAAAATGGCTTTTAACACACCTTTAGGCCATTTTGAATATTTGGTCATTCCATTTGGGCTCACCAATGTCCCTGCTGTGTTCCAGGCCTTGATGAATGATGTTTTTCGTGACATGCTTAACAGATTTGTGTACTTGGGTGACATCCTCATCTTCTCCCAGTCCATGGAAGAACATGTCCAACACGCTAGTGCAGTGCTGCAAAGAGAACATGCCTCATGCCTCTTCTGTGAGTTTCCTGGGGTATGTGGTGGCTCAGAGTAGATTGAAACCAGACCCTGAGAAAATTAAAGCAGTCATGGAGTGGCCAATTCCACGGTCACGGAAACAGCTCCAGAGAATTTTGGGCTTCGCTAATTTTTTACAGACGCTTTATTGGAGACTACAGTAAAATTGTCTCACCTTTAACCAAGCTCACCTCTATTAAGATCCCCTTTACCTGGTCACCAGAAGCTGAACAAGCATTTTCTCAACTCAAAACCATGTTCACCCAAGCTCCAGTGTTACTTCATCCTAATCCAGAAAGACATTATACACACAATAACATTATGACATGGGTAATCATGAGTTGCTGGCAGTGATGCTGGCTTTGCAAGAGTGGAGGCATTGGCTTGAGGGCTCCAAAGTCCCATTCTTAGTTTGGACAGATCACAAGAACTTAGCCTGTATGATGTCTGCCAAGAGGCTTAACTCAAGACAAGCATGCTGGTCATTATTTTTGAGTCATTTTGACTTTACCCTGTCTTTTCGTCCGGGTTCTAGAAACAGAAAACCTGATGCTCTCTCTCACCAGTTTTCTTCTGACACAGCTACCACTGAGCCTGAAATCATCCTACGACCTCCATGTTTTTTGGGAGCCGCAACATGGGAGATTGAGAGAGTGGTCAGGGAAACCCAGAATCTACAACACTGAAACAGCAGATTGACTATTTGTTCCAGATGCGGCTCGCACTCAGGTTCTACAGTGGGGACATTCATCTAAACTTACATGTCATCCTGGTTTCCACCGTACCCTACAATTCCTCCAACAATTTTTCTGGTGGCCCACCATGTCTCAAGATACCAAAGAGTTTGTAGCAGCCTGCTCTGTTTGTGCCAGGAATAAATCCTCTCATCGCCCACCTGCTGGTATGTTGCAACCTTTACCTATTCCACTTTGCACTTGGTTTCATATTGCTATTGATTTTGTCAGTGGCTTACCTTCATCCAATGGACACACTGTGATATTGACAATTGTTGACCGCTTCTCCAAGATGGTGCACTTTGTTCCTTTCTCAAAACTGCCTTCAGCTTTGGAGACAGCTGACTCATGTCTTTCGTATCCATGGCATCCCACCTGACATTGTTTCTGACCGAGGTCCACAGTTTGCACCCCGGGTATGGCAGGCTTTCTGCAAGGCGGCAGGTGCCTCTTCCAGTCTCACGTCTGGCTACCACCCTCAATCTAATGGCCAAGTTGAGAGAGTTAATCAGGATTTGGAGTCAGCACTCAGATGCATCCTGGAGCATTCATTTACCATGTGTAGCAGGATGGTCTCTTTTGCCTCCCCTTCCCCCGTCTCTTTGCTTGTTCCACACCAGCTGTGGGTCATTGCGCGGCACTGATTGCAGGGTGGAGCCACTAGCATTTTAGCTGCTCAGGTGTGTGTGTTTGCTCATTGTGCCACCTTGTCTCCCTTGGGACTGGCGTCCGTGTGTGGCACGGCATTCTGTGTGGTTTGAACCATGTGGCGGTTGGCGTTGCCGATTTTGCCGGATCTTCTCCACCTCTCTGAAATTGTAAGTCCTTTTCGCCTTGTGGTGTTTGGGTGTCTCTGCGGTCTCTGGGCATTACACCTGCTTTACGTCGTGCTTGCAGTGAGGCTGTCTGCTGGCTGCGGCTGTGTGGGACCGGAGTTGTCTATGCTATTGGTTCGCTCTCTCCAGGTATGCTGGCTCATTTAATTCACCGGCAGCTGTAACTCAGCTTGCTAGTGGCTGCTACCTGGCTAGCTGCTAAACCTTCTTTCTCTTGGTCTCTCAGGAGCGTTTAACTGCGGCCTGTTGCTCTCCCTCTCCTCTCTGGCGGAGACGCTGTGCCTGTGCTCTGTGGTAGGCGGCCTCTAGCCGGGTTACGCCTCTTCATTCACTTTCTAACAAACATGATTGTAATTGCTATTTTGTGTGCGCACTTCTTAGGCACGCTTTGGCCTGGCTGTGCGCTGCGGTGCTCCACTCTCCGGTGTTCAACGCTCTGGTGCACCGGGACTCTGCTGCTGTCTTGTATACTGCCATGTAGCTACTGTCTTGTGGCCGTTGTCTTGTGCTATATTGCCTTGTATTATACTGTTTTTGTATTATATTGTCTTGCAGGCTACTGTTTTACACTGCACTGGTTTGGGGTATATTGTGTGCTCCCGTCGTGGCAGTAAATGCGCCACAGTTCTCTCTTTTATCCCCTTTGTTACCGCCAGTGACTATTTAAAGTGACACGCTATAATTGGCTGATCTCTGTGTCACTGTGCTCGGACGAACAATAATTGGCCCACCTTCGGTGTCAATCATTGGTGAGCTCCCATTCATTTTTTTTTTCTTATTGATTGTTTGGCATGAATATTATATTCTTTTTTTGAATTTGTTACTAATTGCTTTGCTTTGTCTTTTTTATTAACACGTTTGCTTATTTCTCTGGTGTTTTAGTGTTTTGTTTAATCATTTTGAAGTTTCAGTGTGTTTAATTGCTTTGTTTGCCTTTTTTTGTGAGCCCATCACTACTGGTTACCACCCAAGTCAAAGTAGAGTGGTCGAAGTGTTATAGCATGTAAAAGAGCTAAATGCCACTGGCTGTAATTGTTTATATTGTGTTTTAAAATCATTGGATGTCAATAAATGTATTTTTTATATTGAACTTCACGTCTGTCATTTGGGTGCATTCGAACCTGTGTCCTTGCTAAATTAAGTTCCTGGGGGTGAAATTCCCTCAGGTGGCGTTGTCGAGCAACACTTAAATTCTAACCTCCAATTAATATATTCTCTCAACCACCCACTTGCCACACATGGATTGAGTATGCTTATAATTCACTCACTAGTTCTGCCACTGGTTTGTCTCCGTTTATGGTTGCTTGTGGTTTTCAGCCCCCTTTATTTCCCACGCAAGAACGAGAGGTTGTGGTACCGTCTGTTCAGGTGCACCTTAAATGTATCCAAACTGTGTGGAAAGCCACAAGAGCAATGTTATCAAGGTCTGCCCAACATAATAAGATGTTGGCAGATAAACATCGAACCCAAGCTCCCAAGTACACCCCTGGACAAAAGGTATGGCTCTCCTCGTGTGACCTCCCTCTTCAAATAGAGTTTTGTAAGCTTGCCCCAAGATACATTGGTCCATCTGAGATTGAAAAGATAATTAATCCTTCCTCAGTACCTCTTAAGCTTCCTGAATCCTTAACGATCCACCCCACTTTCCACATGTCTCTACTCAAGCCTGTTTCCTCTAGTACAATAAGCCCACCAGCTGACCCCCCACCTCCCGCCTGCCTTATTGATGGTCATGAAGCTTTTACAGTATGGAAGATATTAGATGTGAGGTGCCAGGGAAGAGGTTTTCAGTACTTGGTGGATTGGTAAGGATGCGGTCCTGAGGAACGTTCATGGATCAGTCACAAGTTGATTTTGGATTTGAGTTTGTTAAAGGATTTTTACCGAGAGCATCCTGACAAACCTGGAAAGGCGCCAGGTGGCCCTCCTTAAGAGGGGGATACTGTGGTGTTTTTAGGGAAACTGGTTGGGTGGGGCTGTATGGGAGTGTTGTTTTTTCTTCACAGAGGCTGGTTGAGGGAGTGATGGCCTGGATTGGAACCTCCTGTGGCTGATTGACTCACCTGTGCCACACTGATCATCAAGCACTGCAGATAAACTCTGGCTACGTTTACACGTACATGGGTATTTTTAAAAACGGCGACATTTCCCTTCGTTTGTGCCCTCCGTTTACACGCAAACGGCGAATTCGCCTCTGAAAACGATTCTTTCTAAAAACTCCGGCCAAAGTGGAGATTTAGGAAAACTCCTGTTTCGCGTTTGCATGTAAACTGAGAAAAAGGGAGAAATACAGAGTTTCAGGCAGCCGACGTCACATGTGCCAAAAGTGCGCACAATGTTTACACTTGGCTATGGTGATCATAGACATGATATACGTAAATTATGTCTATAATGGTGATGATCATGGATGCATTCACAGTAGCAGTCGCATTTCTGTCCATATGTTTGCATTTTCAATTACAGCAGCTTTTTTATATAGAGGAGCAGAGATGAATGAGGGCTCGGAGGTCAGTCTCCTCCCTCCTTCTTCCTACCCCGCCGCCCATAGGCTTGGGGTTGTTATGATGGCGCTCAACGGCGTATTTATGCGGGTTGATGTAAATGGAAACTTTTTTGAAAACGATGCCATGTGCACGATGTTATTTTGGAAAACGGAGGGAGGGAAATATTCGTTTCTCAAAATACCCGACTACGTGTAAACGTAGCCTCTGTGCTGCTGGTCACTCACTGCCGGATGGTTCAGTCAGCTCAGTCAGTAGCTGTTCTCTCGGCCTCTCAGTGATTCTCCTGAGTTTTCTAGATTGCGCTTGTTTCTTGTGTCTTGTCTTAACCTGCGTCTCCTTGTGTCCAGGATTCCACGATCGCACTCCTCTGATATGTGCCTGGTGCCTCCATGTTGCCAGCCTCATTTTCCCTGTGCTTCAGCAATTTCAGTCACCATCTTAACTCGCCTGGATGCCAGCCTCATGCCTCTCTCTAGTGGATCCTCCACTGCCGACACCCCAGCGCCCCCGGAGCCTTCACCACCCATCTCTCCAGGCACCTGTGTTCCTGCCAGCAATCTCTCCAGTCAGTCCTCCATTCCGGAATAAAAACTGTTATTCATCGTGACCCCTTTCTGGTTTCTGCTTCTCAGTCCACTAAAACCTAACTGTTACACACTTTGTATCAAAATGCATATTTAAAGCGCAGTGAAAATAAGGTTGACTTGACTTGACTTTCACACACAATTTCTAGTCTTTCTTTAGACTCTCTCCTTTATTACTAAAATACTTAAGATAGGATAAGCCTTTATTAGTCCCACAGGGAAATTCACAGTACTGCAGCAGCAACAACATTTAAAGATAGGAAAAATATAGAAGTAAAAAAAAATGAATGCTACATAATCAGTATTGCACAGATGGAGTTAATGTCTGTTTATGTGCAAATGCTCTACTGGAAGGAAGGAGCAATGTTATCGCTCTTAACCACACCGAGGATGGAGCAGTCTGTCACTGAAGGAGCTCTCCAGAGATTTCACAGTGTTGTGCCTGGGGTGGGAGTTCTTCTCCATCAGGGATGTCAACTTGGCCTTCATTCTCCTCTGCCCCACATCTCCACTGAGTCCAGTGGACAACCCAGGACAGAGCTGGCCTTCTTAATCAGTTTGTTCAGCCTCTTCCTGTCCGCAGCTGAGATGCCGCTGCCCCAGCAGACACTCCATAGAAGATGACTGAGGCCACTACATTATCAAAAAAGGTTTTCAGGAGCGCCCCCTGCACTCCAAAGGACGTCAGCCTCCTCAGCAGATCGAGTCTGCTTTGGCCTTTCCTGTAAAGTGTCATCGTATTGCCTGTCCAATCCAGTTTATTATTCAGGTGAACACCCAGGAACTTGTAAGATGTCACTATCTCAATGTCCATTCCCTGGAAGTTCACCGGTTTCAGGAAGGAGCATCTGCACCTGCTGAAGTCCACCACCAGCTCCTTAGCCTGGAGGCAGTTCCACAGGCACCAGTCCACAAAAACCTGTTTCAGCTCTCTGTACTCCCTGTCATCACCGTTAGAGAACACTAATAAAGATGGTACCATGCCTCTCTCAATCATCACTGACAGTTTTATTCAGAGGCACCGGCACTCTAGATGTCACCAGACACTCACTTGTTTTGCCTGGGTGAGTTCCAATATTCATATTTCAGTGGGGTAAGCTAGAAATTCTTGAGTCGGAACTGCTGCTGTAGAGGCAATTTGCAGAGACAGCAAGGTAAAAATAAGAGGCAAAAAACATATAAAACAAAACAAAAAACTACTAATAAAACTGCAATACTTGTTAAATTCAAACTTACATTCACAAAACCTCTTGTTTCTGTTGAGAAAATTATTCCAAAATATTATAATATTTTCAGATGATCCAGATCGCACTAATTAAAGGATCATACCGGTGATTATATATATTCAATGTTTGGCCTGTTTAATAGAATTTACCCATATTTTAGTTACCTAGTTGACTTTATTAGTGTCTATCGAAAAATATGTCTTGGGCAGATGATTACTGATACAAGTAGCACATAACACACCATGTACGCCATGAGCACCTGGCTTGACTGCAACAATTAATTGCCTACCTTTAAATAGATAGTAAAAGAGTGCAGTACATACAAGTTGTTGCAGCCACCCATCAATATTGCAACATTGCAACAAACCTAAAGATTTCACATCATATAATAAAAATGCCTCAATTTTTAAATATGAATTTTTGGTTGAAATACCCACCTTATAATGTTGTGGTTCTGTGGCTCACAAAGTCATCACCATTCATAAACCACCAAACTGATAATTGGCTGTGTAAAGCAAATGCTTCCCTCTAGTTCCTATTTCCCAGCACAGAGACAGTTTCACATCAAAACACAACGGTACTGCTGCTTTTAGGTAAACTAAACTGGACAAATTTATTGTGACGCTGGAATACTGATTGGGTTGCCAGGATATGTGAGGCTCTGAGCCACGTAACTATATGGTGTCACTAATCACTAAGATGAGCACAAACATGAAGTATTTTGTAGAAATTACACTAGACATGCAGAACTGCTAGTATGGTCCTTTAAGCACAAATTTGTCGTCAAAATCATTATATTTTCATTATGAAACATAAGGGTCTTATCTGGCAGGCTGAGTTCAGTTCATGAATATCAAAGCCCTTTAGTTAGTCATTTTAGTGTAGATGCGACCACACACGAGTGATAAGAAACACCATGTTTGAGGTATAATGACCCAATTACATCCTTTTTTATGAGAACTGAAATTAGTAACCAATTATTCAGGTGAACTGCAGAAGATGTTTTTCATGCAATCACAGAGTTTCCCTGGGGAAATTCACAATTGCTTCCAAGGGACTTGTTGGACTCACATTAGCATTTCACCTTTATTAATGCAGGGTACGCAAGCGTCTGACCGGCCTCTCCTGCCAACAGCAGAATAGGCCTTTGACAAAACAACTGAAAAGACTTTCAGCATTCAAGAAGACACAGCATTCCCCCTCTCTCTCTGTGTATGTGTGTATGTGTTTCTTTTTTTCTCTTCCACATTGCAGCTGGTGCATTACTAACTGTGGGGGTTCTTCCAGCCTGCGGTAATGCCATTGATATCTGTCAGGAATCTGCAGGGGACAAGTCGTGGGAGGGAGGGGGTCCTAAAGAGGTTTTAATGACACTGTAACCAAGTGCTTTGAATTTGAATTATTGCTACACTATGTCTCAGAGGCATATTTCAAGATACACACTGAAATGCAGATTTCATGATGTTTTGTCCAGGGCAGTGCTTTGAAGCACTTTGAAATGGTTAACAGAGATTTTTTCTGCACATTGACAAACGGATGAAGTACACAACACACAAAAGATTCCAGTATCATAATTCCAGCCAAATCTTAAATGTTACACATCATTCTGTACATTTTTGTGATTTTACAAAAATGTTTTTTATTTCTTTATGTAATACCAACACGAAGCTCACAAGCTACCAGTAACTCACTGCCTTTTTCTGAGTAGATTTTTAAAAGCTTTTATAATTATGTACAAAAAAAGAAAAAAAAAAAAAATCAGTCAGTCAGCATGAATGTACTTTGGAAACCTCTTCCCATTTGAGTGCAATCAATTCCAACATTTAGCCAGTATGGATTTAAAGTTCATTAGTAGTTTGTGACTTTATGTGAATAAATGCAAGTACTATAAGACATGAGTAGCTCTTGGCCACTTTCATTTTTTCAGTGCAGCTCTTGAATTAAAAAAAAGGTTAGAAACCCCTGATTTATCACTGGACACTTGAGCTCTTCACTAAAAACGAGACTATAAAGACGTGTTAGCACCCTTTTAGCCTCATATGATGGTAAATATAAGTCCCTATAATAAAGTTCAATAGATTTCAAATTCAATGGAAGTTGTGTCTTTCGACTTCTGTTTTCTCACATTCTAAACCTGCACCAATACAACAAACAACAGTTCGGCTTAACAGCGCAATCTCAAGCACATGTAACACAGATTAAATGAATTAAAAGTCACAAAAGAAAGTGTGAAATGACTAAAAGCCTTTCACTTTAAAATGTTCTTCTTCTGAAGCAAACAAAGTTGTTGCCAGTCATAAATCATGGTATTGATAATTCCTGGTATAAATAAACGTTTCCCCACAGACTATTTTTTTCCAGGGCAGATGTTGTACCCAGTTTCAAGTCATGAAAACCCAACAGTTCTGCTGCTTCTAGGAAAACTAATGTGGACGACTTTATTACAGTGATGGAATACTGATGTGAAGAACGTTTGAAGTCTCTTAAAGTTCATTTTGATATTGTAGTGGAATGAATGGAAACCAGTGAGTGGATACAGGGGAGGAAAAATGATAATGAAGTTCTAAAATACCGCTACTTGCTTTAGGGAAAAGATTAGCAGAAATGTGAAGTATACACTATTTGTAGATATAACGCTAAATATGCAGAATTACTGGTATGCAATACTCATGAAGTCTACAATAGAGGATACAAATATCTGGTAAAAAAAAATCAGATATAAATGAGCTGATGAGAAGGCAGATGTTTCTCCTACTATTATGAGTGAAACTGCTTTTCCATTTCAAGAGATAGCCCAATTTTCAGAACCTTCATATAAACAAAAAAAAATCACTCATTTTCAACTTTTTTTTTCTTTCCAACAATGTTGAAAATGAATATTCACAGGAAAAAAAGAGCAACATCTTTTTTTTTTTTTGGACTCTGGTTCTCAGCACAGAAACTAAATGCACATTTATATTATATTTGACATGCAGTATAAGGAACAGATTTGAGCAGCCTGTCGGTGGTATAAGTAGTATAGTACTTCAAGTGACAGATTTCCCATTAATAAACATGTCCAAACATTGCCTTGGCTTATTTAAATTTAAAAATAGCATTAACTAATGCTAAATATATGCAACCCCATCACCACGTTCTAAAATAGCCTTATCTCTGTAAAGGTGGCACAAGAGAGGTCACATTTATAACGTGTACGCCAGTCTTTCCACGGCCAGCGGGAAGGGGAACGTATGATGTAATGCCGTGGGAGTCTGAGATAGATCTGGAACAGGAAGAGGGAGGGGTTGATAGAGACCACAGAGGTTGAACTGATATTCTGGTGCAACTTTACCCACTAGCAAGGTCTAGCTAACACTGGGAAAGGGGAGATTCCAGTGAAACTCACAGTAATGAAAACAATGAGTTTTGGCTTGATTTGATAAAAATGTGTGGGTTTTATTATCAATCAGGAGTAGTAGAAGAAGAAGAAATGGAGTTTGTGGTGTATATGGTGGTGAAGTTGTAAAATAAATGGTGGTGAATAGGGCTCCATACACCACCATGTGTTTTATAAGTCATAAACAATGTAAAAAGGGATTAACTAGTTTGCGGCTGGTCTGTGTGCCATATTGATCATTTTTAAATTGGAATAGTCTGAACCTTACACAGGGTCCCAGCTACAGATACAATGGTTTTGTATGCCTAATTGAGGTTTTGAAGTTTCCTGGTGAAGTTGCCTTCACCAGGAAACAGAAAACCCTTAAAATATCCTTAGTTGTTTTTTTTTTTTTTTAACTACAAAACATACCACACTCATTGAGCTCTTAGTTACAAGATTGAACCCTTTAAATTTCCCATTATTGAAGACAAATAACTGTAAAATTAATGCATATTTCAGGGATATCTCAGTCTTTGTTTTAATTAAGGGGCATCATGGCTTTCTTGGTATCCATTAATGTAGCAGTGAGATAGTTGAAATGACTATAATAGTATACTGAAAATGTTTAAGGTGTAAGGACCATCCCAGTGATTCTGCATGTTTAGTGGAATATCTACAAAAAATATTTACTTCTTCTTACTTCATTTCTGCCAATCTTTTCCCAAAGCAAGCTGTTGTAATTTAGTGGCCATTGTTTTCCATTCATTCCACTATGATATGCAAATGAACTTTCAGAAACTTCAAACTTTCTTCACGTCAGTATTCCATCACCATACAAAGTTGTCTACATTAGTTTTCATAAAAGTAGCAGCACTGCTGTGTTTTAATGACTTGAAATTGGGCGGAGTGAAACGGTTTCTGCCCTGGAAAATAGTGCCTGGGGAAATGTTTTCTTATGCAGTCAATTATCACTTCCATGGTTCATGACTCGCAACAACTTTGTTAACCACAGAAGGACATTATTAGGTAGGTGTTGCAACCAAAAATGCAAGTTTTGAGATGAAGGATTTTGATCATGTGTTGTGAAATTGTAAAATGTAAAATGTGGGGAAATTGTATTTTATGGGCCAAACATTCAAAATCACTTGTATTGTCCTTTAAGAAGTTAAAATTAAAAGATCCTGTTGCCCAGATTATAGCACCCTCTACTACCTCAGATTACATATGTCAGGATACCCTTATGCCTTAAAAAAAAAAAAAAAAAAAAGGCAATTTTTGCATGATGCAGTCAGCGTCGCACACCGACCACTGGAATCAAATTTTGGTAGAGCAATTTGAACTATCAAGAAGAAATATAATAGCCATTATTAGGGTGGTTCACAAGTGAGTGTACCAAAAATGGTGATAATTAGTCAGTGTGGGAGGAGCTGGAAAAAAATTGGAAACAACCGAAAACGGTATAAAATATAGCAAAGCAATACTGGCATATCCTGTATGGTTTGTTGTGCACTAACCAAAGAATGCTGGGAGTTATGGCTGGTAAAATATTATCTCTTGTGGCCGCCAAAATGTCAGCACAAGTCTCTGTCTCTAACCTTTGAGATGACAAATCCTCCTCCACACCATAACGTCACATGCATGATCTTTCAACAGGAAATTAATAATTATATGGAGTAATACATGGATACAATCCAGAAATAACCAGCCCTGTTGGATTTCAGATATCCCTTCCCTACTGTCAGGTTAACAAGTGAACCAGATCTACCACACCGTTTCCTTAGAGGCAAAAATTGATGCCTATTTTTAGTGTGCCTGTCAATTATTTCCTAAAAATGGAGATGAAAGAGCTGTGACCTGGAGGATGGTCAAAGACGGAAAGAAAGAAAGAAAGAAAGAAAGAAAGAAAGAAAGAAAGAAAGAAAGAAAAATGTTATGTCTTTGCATATTTGTCAAGGTATTACTTTATCCTTTATCCTGATATTCCAAAAAAAAAAAAAAAACAACCTAGAAAATTACATAACCAAAACTGATAAGATAATCACAAAAAACAAACAAACAAACAAACAAACAAAAAAAAAACAGGGGTTAATTTATTCATTCTAAAGTTCATAATAAACTTAAGTTTTTATGGAGGATAGCTGGTTATTCTTTCAGCAATATGTTGCTAATCCAGCCAGGAGAGGATGTGCAATAACAGTGTTGACAGGAAAGCTGAGATGCAAATATCTATGACCAAGTGTCTGTCTCTATGTCACATCACTTATCAGGTGCTAAATTCTCCACATACATCGCATATTGCTGCACACTGAATTGAAATAAAGTAAGGCTGAAGTGTCAGAGAATGAAGGTTTAGACAGAATTGTCTGCAAATTACTATCATAGCCATGATAGTCAGTTCCATCATAAGTGTTGTCATTACCATATTTCAGCATACCGTAAAATTCCATAGTCCTAGTAGGATTGTTGAGCTATGATGTGTACTATAAATATACTTCACCATGTTTGTGCCTCTATTCTGCACATAAAAGGTGTTTTTACTTTTAAAATTTAGATGTAGGTCCCAGTTTTTGATTTAGACTGCACTACACTACACAAGTAATAGCAGGTCACAGATAGCATCACTACTGTCCTACATAACAGATAGAGAGGAAAAGAAAAAAACATTTCAAAATGGGTGAACTATCCCTTTAATTGAAATAGTGTTGTATGCTGATTTGTATGCATAAGCTGTCTTACTGACTCCCATCCTCCCTGAGCATGCCCTGCCACCAAGAAGACAGGGACCGGGGGTAAATGATGAGCGATTAGCCTTGACCCAGTGAAGCTGAGCACATTGTGTGGAGGTGGAGGGCGACTAATTGACATTTCATCAGCTCCTCAACTCAAGAGCTATCATGACAAACTGACTTGGGCTGAAGGGTAGAGAACATCTGAGGCTTGTTTTCTGGCAGGAATAGGAGCTCTGCTCATTTTTGTAGTACTGTAACTTAAACTGATTCCTATGAGATATACTGATTAGGTTCCACACAATTGCAATGATATATTTTATTATTGTCATCATTATCATTGTTATTATCATTATCCTTGTTATTATCCTGGATTTCAATACAGAGTTTTAAGTGTTCTGTATTCTAAATGCTGTTTTTGGAGGCTTTACTGAGAATGACTTTCTGGAGGAAAACAGAACATTTCAAATATGAACATGGTCAAATTTAAGGATAATAGATGTTGACACAAAATATTCAGTATTAGCATACAAACCAATGCTGACACTATTATAAGCGTTTAAGTAGAATAGTCTGTTGGTAAGACTTGTTTGTGTTATAGATAATTTGACATACTATCCAACTACAGATTTCAATTTATCACATTCTGAGTTAAGCGCCTCCCTCCCCCAGGTATCGATGAAAAAAATCTCAAACAATACATTATTTTGATTGCATTTCAGAAGAATTGTTATGACATTGTTCTGATGTAAGAACACAGGTTGTAACACCATTTCATTGGTTTACATTTTATCATTGGTTAGTTTTTAGATTTTTGAAAGCTTTATAGTACTGAACCATAACATACAGTTGTTTTCACCCCACAAGCATGGTGGTTAGACTGTGTGACATTTAAAGCACTGAACCACTACTCAGATGAAGAATATTTCCTCCGCCTTCACATGCGTTCCTGCTCATTAAGGGCCTTAATTAGAGCATAAGTGCCTCATCATCATCTAAACGATGGAACTCGTTGAACTGAGGTGGGGAATTTTGAAATGAGAGGACATGGTAGGTTACGAGTCATGGTGACGTCAGACAGCAAACCTGTATCAGACATTGCAGTAGGCCTACATTGCCGTGTACATCAGTGGTTCCCAGAGTGAGTCCTCAAGGGAGATTTTTCTAGTTAGGGAATGTATAAAAATAACTGCTCTATCACTATACACACAGAAAAATAATCGTTCTAAAAGGGTTACTTAAAAGGCTCTGGTTCCATGGAGAATTAGCCCACCATAGAACCACTTTATTAAGTGGATGGTTAAAAAAGAGAAACATTTGAAAAAGGTTTCTTCATTGAACCAATTGGCTTCAGATTGGCTTATTTTGAAAAAAAGATTCTTTAGGAGAACTTTCTGTTTTCAGTTCTTTGAAGAACCATTTCTTTTTGATAGATCTTTGAAGCACCTTTTGGTGTTCTTAAAGAGCCAGTCAAGCTATTCTGCATAGTCAGAGACACATGATTAATTTGCGCTCTAATGTTTTTAGTGAAAACTGAGACAGGGGTGCCTTTAACACAATGACTGCTTTAACTTCACCACTCTCAATCTATTTGTCAGTGTTCATGTATGACATCAGGGTAATTCCAAAATGAACACAAACCATCTCTTCATACAGTATTAGAGTCTCAAGGGAAAAATTCCTTCCAGCAGGAATCTGCAGCTTAATGACAGTCAGCTTGAGGGTCCAGATCATGAAAAAGTTTCAGAGCCCCTTTTTAAGGCCACACTTTCAACTGTCTATATTGTCTTATCACAGTCTTATTACTTATTATTTTCTAGCCTTTCTGTCTGAAGCAGCTTTTGGGAGAAGAGAGTGACACAGCACTCTGTTGCACCTTCTGTCACTCTGCAATCTTAGATTTTCTGTTATGCAAGCATGTTGAACTGAAATAAATGACACTTCAGAATTTACTCTTGTGTGATTATATTATATTTGCATGCTTAACATGTTGGCCAGTAATATTTGAGACTGGCTGTGTGCACTGTCCTGTACAATAATGAGTGTTCCTTGTCACATTTCACATTATAAAGAAAGATCTAAAAATTTATTGACAAATATGAAAAACACTAGCTAAAAATGGTGTAAATATTGTGCTTGACCCAGGAGAGACTGGAGCTTCCAGTCAGTAAAATGTTTGTATATTAAGGTTGGAAGTATGGGTCATTGGATTTATATTGATTATATTTGTGCAGGACTGAACTCATGTTTAATCTTATGTAACATAATTTAAAGTTTCCTTTGAGTTCATATAACATATATCATGCTTCATTTATTTTATTTATTCCAATTTATTTTACTTTATTTCTTAATTTCCCTACTTTTTGTAAATAGCCTAAATGTAAATAGTCTAAACGTTTGTAAATTTGATATTTTTGGTAATTAAATAAATAAATTGAATGTTTGTCAATATTACTTGGGAACTCTATAGAGAATTATATATTAATTTCAAATAAAAGCTAAAAAATAAAATAAAATAAATAACTTATTGCTAAAATAATTTTGTGACATCAGGAAACAGATACTGGATTTTTTTTTTTTTTTTTTTTTTTTTTTTTTTGTGGTTGTCGTTGTGTTTGGATTGGTGCTTAGATGTACCTTATTACCAGTAAGTTAGGCATGAGCAGTAGCACAGGTTACAGAAAGTTTGCTCGTGCTATTTGACAGATTCAAACGAGTTGGATTGGGTGGACATTGCCAAGTTTTTAGCTGTCTCGTCTCTCCTACGAGTTCCTCCCACATGACATGAACGTAGCATTAGTCAAGGTTCATTAATTTTCCCAGGCCTCCTGACGGAATCAGCTCGTGTATAAAGGCAGCACCTGGCGCAAGCTCACAGACAAGTGCATGAGAGAGGAGAGGGACAGATCTGGTTCTTATAGAGAAAATTTTACAGCAGGAAAATGAATTCTAATATTTACATTTACTATTTGTCTCTGCTGTTCCTGCTTCATTTAGTAGGAGCCAAACCAGTTTCTGATCTGCAGGTGAGTTTCTCAAGTTACCTTTAATCAGCTTAGTTATCATTTATCCTCCTTTGCAGGTGGATCAAAATCCATAATATGTTCATTTATACTAGGTCTATTTTTATAAAGTACTATAAATTTCACATTTAAAATTTTTACTTGTTATTATTAATATTGGTGTTATTGTTGTTGTTGTTGTTGTTATTATTATTATTGTTATATATACTTAGACTTATACATAAAACATACAAGAAAATGGTGAGCTGTTTCTATATTACTGTAAATGTATTTATTTATTGTTTTCTTATAATCAGGCTTACCTTTTAATTGACTACTCAAGTCAAACAAGTATTTTGCATTTAGGTTTGTGATGTAGTATGTAAAATAGTGTACTACATGCTTAATACGTTTCCTTTCTATGTGGGCTAATATTGCTATATTAGAGCAGTAGGTATAGTATAATTTATGTTTTTCTCAAAGTGCAACTAGAAGCTATAATTAACCCTCCTTTTTAAAATGCTTCCTCAACAGCACTGCATTCAGCTGTGAAATCCTTTAAGGCTGGAGAAATGAGCCACTTCATTTTCACATTTGTTTTCTCTTTTTCCCTCAGAGCTTGAAACAGCTTTTGGAAGAGGAGAGCAATGCAGCACCATATTACTCTTCTGAGGAGACGGAGGTCGAGGGGAGAGATGTGAATGCAGCCAAGGCGGTGTTTGGCGCCATGGAGGACCCTTGGGAGTCTGACCTGACTAATTCAGCTCTCGTGGCGAAAGAAAATGCCCTCACGCGTCTCCTCAAAGACATCATGAGGACCTCGAAACGCTCCTGGAGCCGGCACAAAAAGGGCGGACTGAGGAGCTGCTTTGGTGTCCGGTTAGAGAGGATCGGCTCTTTTAGCGGACTGGGATGCTGAACCACAAGGTAGAAACCAAATCGGAAAAGGAGCTGATGAAAGACATGCTTTTACTTTTTACTGTTTGCAAGAATTTGGTTCATTGCTGAAGCATGGAGAAATTCACCAGATTTGATGAAATCTTAGATGACTCTCAGTACTCTGTAGAAAAGATAAATGCCAGTTTGGCTTTAAAAGTGTGTAAGACAACTTTTTACTACCAAGATTTGTAGGCTATTTGGGTTGTTGTATCAATTCCAAAATGTCTGTTATGTAATATTTGCAAACATTTTCTAAGTTTCTGGGCTTTTCATCAAATCTATTTTGACATCACTTCTGACAGCAAAAGTGCAGCAAAAAGCTTACCTGGTTTGTGTTTTGTCAACAGATGTGGATGGGCTTTCCCTGCCAATCAGTATGACTACAACAACACTGGAGCTCCACCTCTGCAACTTAAAAAGTATCAACTCAGAGTTTACAAGGGTGTTATTGATGGGCATTATCTAAGTTTTACCTTTTCATTTGGGCATTTCTTATAGTTCTCATTTAGAACTATGGCTTCCTTTTTTCACATTAAAATGGTGAGCTGTTGCTATATTATTGTAACTGTATTTATTTATTATTTTTCTTGTAAGTAGACTTGCCTTGTAATGGACTACTGAAGTAAAACAAATATTTTGCAGAACATTTGAGTTTGTGACTGAATTTATTTTTGTGAATATTGATCGCACTGATTCAGAGTAGAAAGTGTTTTGTTGAAGGTTGGTGAGGATTTTATGTATGCACAATACATGTAAAATGAAGACTCACATGAAGAACCAATGTATTCAATTTGATACTTTTTTTTTTTTTGGTGAGCTACCGAAGTGAGACAGTTACACACAGCTTTGCCATCAGCCCCCCCAACCCCTCACCCCCCACACCCCCCAAGCCATGAGCAGGTTAACTATATCGTGCTTGATCAGAGTCCGTGTGCATAATCAATCTCAATGTCACACATGCAAAGAAATGTGAACACCTCTAACATCCCTGCTGCAGGCAGTCACAAGCACCGACTCTAATGCTTGCTCCTCCTCTTACCTTCAAATTTACAAACATTTTTTCTCAGTTGGATCAGTACAGGTGTGGTTACATGTTGCTACAGGTACAGTTATGTTACTACAGGTGTGGTTATGTTACAGGTGTGCTTACATCACTACAGGTGTGGTTATAAGTTAGGGTTAGTAGATGAAGTAGCAACTGTACAAAGACATTAGAATTATAAAATAAATAAAGTGACTGAAATAAATACCAGTGGCAGTACATTATTGTATGATTCACATATATTCAAGTAAAAGTTAAATATATGTGCATAGCAAATGTAATTTTTTTTGTCAATAAAACCAGATGCAAGATAAAACAGGAAAGAGCATGAGTATCTTTCTCTTATCCCATGAAAGACAAATCATGAATTTGATGGTAGGCTGCACGTTAATATTTGGCGTTATTGTTCAGTAACAAACCTCTACTGAAATGTGCAATGTTTCAACCAGCATTTCTGAGTGATACATGTAAACTTTGCTTTTCACAGTTTCTGGTCTGTGTATACAATATATTAACAGCTCTCTGGAAAATCAGCTTCTAGAATTATGATTATGTAGTTAGTTGTATTTTAATAAACTGTTTTGTTTGTAATTGTTTTTGCTTTGTTTCTACACATTATTTGGTGTATCTTTCAACCTGTAGAAACCTACAGGCTAATCACATACTGATGATATAATGGGTTGGGTTACAATTATGCTGATCTTGACTTATTTTTGTGAAACCATATGAGTGTATAAAGATTATAAGCTAAGGATTGTACCAACATTGAATTGACTGCCACATTTTAGCTATGATTAGTCAGTCTCACAGGATGAGAAATAGCATAAATTCATGCTCTCTGGGGCAGATCTAATCTGCATAACTCTTACTAGAGGTCAATGGTGACTGAAGGTTTTTGTCTTAAAACCAGCAGGTACAGTACACAAACAGAGATGTAGACACTGACTTTACGATATGTACTTATTGCAATAATATGAATTAATGAAATCTTTCAACTTGGACTCCTTTACCATTTCAAATACGTGGATAAAATGTTATTAGATTCTAAAAGGACAAAGGACGTGAAAACTAAGGAAATGGGAAATACACTGTAGTTTACAACAAGTGTTCAAAAGACTTTGTGTGAGACAAGCTTGTGAGTAAAAACTACTTTGAGGTTCTTATACTTTTTACCAGTATTTATGGCAGGCATAACCACCTACACACAGACAAATAATTGTCCTTAAATGGTTCTTCTGTATGGTTCCTTGAAGAGCCATCCACTGCTGAAGAACCATTTAATTTAGTGGACAGTTCTTCGGTTGAAAACCAGATTATTTTGAAAAATGTTCTTTATAGAAACATTTTACCATTTCAAAGAACTTTTTTTGGTGGGTCTTTGATGAACCTTTGGGGATTCTTTTAAGAACCATTTAAGAAATTACTCCTGTGGTTTAAGTTGTGGCGTGAAATGTTCTTTGTGGCATTAGAAATAGAAATCCTCCTATAGCTCCACTTTGAAGAACTATTTTCTGCTCCTGTGTACTCCTTTAAGTTTCCTTTAAGAAATGAGAATCACAGCTATTTCCTTTCTCTTCTCTCTTCTTAGAAAAACCATTGCTGGCATCACTCTGAAGAACCATTTTTCATTCCAGTTGGCACCTTTATTTTTCTGGGTGTAGACATAATTAAACTGTCTAATATTAATGTAATGCATTAATGTCTAGCTCCCTTTAGGGAATCAGTCTTTACACTTGCCTCCTCCACAGGGAGGTCAGAGGTCAGGATCAGTCCTGGAGCTGGTAGGGATTTTAGTTCTTCCGGTTAAGGGCTTGTCTCTCTAACCGTTAGGCTACTCTGTCACAATCACGTACAGCACCAAATTTAGTAACACCGTCACACCTATTGGTTTACCAAACGCTGACTTTCCGGAACTCATCGACAACAGTCTCCCACACTGAGAGGTGTTGGGGTCAAAGTATGTTTCGAAAACAAAGTAGCCTACCCTATGGAAGGGACTATGTCATAGTTATGCCCCATATCTAAGACACAAAGCTTTAAAAGGAGTAATTTCTGACAGCAAGTGTTATCATAATCAGGTGTCAGGAATGCAAGTCCAATTCCTGGCATAGCTCTGCATGTCAGGCTTAAGTATAAAAGACCACATGCTGCTGCTTCGGGTGTCAAGAATACAAATAGCTACTGAGCAAAGAGGCAAAAGAATATTCACCCAGCACCAGGACAAACTCACAGAAAAACATGCATCTTCCTTCCTTTCCTCTCTGCATCCTCCTCGTGCTCTTAAGCCTGCAGCTTCTTGATGCATATCCCATCAGCAATGGCTTGACCGACAATGATGTTGACATCTTAAAGGTAAATCTCTAAATGAGTGTTTCTCAAACTGGTGTTCAGGGACCAACCTTGAGGAGGTTCCAGGGAGCAACATGAGTAATAGTTTAGTTTTACAATTATTCAATTAACCTATTGGTTAATGTGAGTGAATATTGTAATCACAGGTTGTACTCTCTCTACTATTATCTTCCCCGTACAGGGAACAAATGATTCTACAATTCAACAGGCTACTTAATAAATTATTGTTATTTTGACCATAGATTCCTTGTTGGGCCTGCTTGTGGTGCTAAGGGAAGGTCATGAGGTCACCAAAATTAAGAGTTTTCAATCTCAACATCAGCAACATTAACATTGTCACAAAATTTCATGTTGATCCACCAAGTAGATTTTGAGATACACCTTCTGACATGGTAATGTACAGGTAAAAATATGGTAGAGTAAACTATGGTGCAACTATGTAGTTGATGATCTATTACAGTGTACTTCAGGTAAAGTGTTACTGAAAATCTATTACTAATTTGGTCTTTCAAGCTTTTTGCAGCCTGACCTATATCTATTTGGGCTTTGCAGGTGCTCCTTCACAGACTAGAAGATTCTATTCTTGAGCAGACTGAGGTCAACCAGGAAGTCCCTGCAGAAAGGGAAAGTCTTCGCGAACTGAATGTGGAAGAGACTGCAGACATTGAGCGGCCTGGTATTGGATTGGATGAGGCTGCAATCAGAGAGTTTCTATCAGCCAAAAACCTGAAGACTGTCCGGAATGACTCTTCCAAGAGGTCCTCCGGCTGCTTCGGTCGACGGATGGACAGGATTGGCTCCATGAGCTCTCTGGGCTGCAATACTGTTGGCAGATACAGTAAGGACTGCAGTAACTGCTGTTCTGGTGTTATAGTAATTCCAGCATAGTAAAGTTCAGGACTACAATAATTCTACAACAGTAATTTACAGGGCTAATAGTACTGTACTGAAGTTACAGGGCTACAGTAGCTTCAAGGTGATTGCATCGGTGGTCCATCTGGAGGACAAGGAGAATAAGACATGAGGATAAAACCCAGTTAAAAAAAAAAAAAAAAAAAAAAAGAAGAAAAAAAAAAAAGAAGGTATCATCCAGCCAATGGTATACTGGTAAATAAAAATGTAGGACTTTGACTACCTGTTGGGCCACCAGGTTTAGCAAAAATAATGTTTTTCACATACCTAATCTGAAAACTTGCATAAGGTTCATACTAGTTGCTATGATACATACCATGAATTTACCTCACAAATGTTTATGCCAGACTAAAGAGGTAGTAAACTGCAAACAAAACTGTGTAAAATGAGTATAGGTGTCTTTACCCTCATCTCTTGGCACAGACAAAGTGTTCTTTGAAACAGGGGAACATATGAATAACCTTGATAATGCTGATGTTGTGTTATTATTTGCAGGCCCAAAGAGAAGATGAAGTCTTACCATCAGAAACATGGAAATACTACGTCTCTACCAAAGGATATTTATTGAAAGGCTATTTATTGACTCGTATTTATTAAGTTTTGTTCATTGCTTATTAGTGTATTTATTTGAACTGATGTGAAATGGTTCTTTATATACTGCTGAATGATTTAATAAATGTTTACAGTTGCACATAGCTGTTCAATTAAATGTGTTTTTCTCTTGTTTTGGCCACAGTGACTAAGCCACCCATGACAGCTGATGATAATATAACCATTAAACAGACCCTTCAAAGGATGTAACATAAATACAATAATCCAGGTCCTGATAATCTCAATGGTAATGCACTCAAGCATTCTGTGGAATCACTGCCCTTTGTTTTCACTCCAATTTTTCAGCCAGGTGGGATCAAGATAGTAAACGATTTATATGGAAAAATCCAACCATTATTATTAAATCCATCCCCAAGATCCCTAAACCATCTGAGCCAAGTGACTGATTCCTGATGTTCCTAGTGATTATTTTACTGCTGGACACTGTAAGTCAGGGAGTTCAGCAGAGTTATTCACTGTCCAGCAAAATTACTACCAACTTAGACTGTGTGCATTCTGTTACCATAGCTAGTTCTAGTGATGGGGAAAACACTTCTTTTTAGTATAGTGAATCATCAGAATCAGTTCATTAGAAAGATTAATTCAAAAGATTTCTGCACTGAATTGCTTAGTGCTTGACAGGAGGTCTGACTGTATAGCCCCACTCACTGAACTGAAACATGGCCAAACGTTCAGTTCAGCTCACCAACTAGTGAAATGAGAACAATGGTCGTGAAGGGTAAACCACTGAGTTGAGAATTTAGTTGGATACAGATACCGTTTGCAAACTGAAAGCTGCTATAACAAAGTCCTGTCCTATTATGCACAGCCTGTACATTTTCACAACAGCTAATTATTTAATAAAAGATTTGGTACTACTTCCTACTTAGAGACTTCAAGACATGAGAAGGGGAGAGGGAGGGGGGCTTGAGCAATTCAGTGAATGTCTATCTCTCAGGTCTCATGTTTACTGTGTGTTCAGTGAATCACTGAGCATCTTCTGTTTTTCAAAATGAAACTGCATGCATTTGCGGCACTGCATGCAATAATGTTAAATGTTAGCCTATGCATATAATATCAATCTAGACAATGTCATATGTCTGAATTGCAGTCCAAGACCAATGTTGTTAAATCATTACAGCTCACACCCCATTCCTCCTGCAAATGAATGACTTGAATCACTCACTCAGTGAGTCCAACAAAGCGAGACTCATGAAACTTGCACCATAGTTAATAATCTATCCAGATAAAAAAACATCACCAAAAAAAAAAAATTCAGCAAAACTCTCAGTTACAGTGTGGCAGTACTGTGAGAGCTAAACTGAAATGAAAAATTTAAAAACTTTATATAGATCATAAAGTTTCATCTGTATCAGACACAAAGCAACTGGGACGAGGGGGCCTACATGCTCTCCACAACCTGGGACAGCGTACGAAAGCGGCAGAGTGACGGCAAGAGGCGTGGCCGACCTGTCAAATTTGACAGGTAGGCTACGAGTTACATCAGCTGATAAAGACACGTCACACACCACCTAGTGACACCTCTGATGACAGTGGAAGCTTACCGCTGAAACATGTAAGGTAAGAATAAACCTGCTTTGTGTCTGATATAGAAGAAACTCTATGATGAAATGAAAAATGGCCAGATTATTTCAGGAAGTGATTCAGTCCTTTCAGTGGGATCCATCAGATGTTTAGGATAGGACTCGCTGGGAACTAGAGTGACAAGTCAAACATGCTAGTGAGCTTTTGAACCACCATGCCAGTGAGCTATCCCCAGACTTCAGAGTCGCTGCCCAGGTCCAGCAAACCCAGGCGACCCGACCGACCCCCCCAGGCCATGGAGGCACCCAGAGTGCCACGCCCAGAGAACTGCAGCATCCACAAGGCACCGCGCCTGCCCAGAGGCCCAGACGGGTGCTGGCCAGATCCACTGAAGTGCCAATGCCAGCCCCTGGCAGATGAGGATGCGAAGGCCCACCCACCATATTAATTTCAAAAGCTCGTCATCTGGTCATTGAGTGGTTCATGTTAAAGATGTTTGTTGAGAGTGTTTCAAATGACTAAGGAGACAGCTGACAGGTTTGGATAAGATCTGTAGTTACAGATCTCTCAGTAAAGCAGACACACTCCTCTCTAATCCCAGTAACCCACATTTTACAGAATTTGAACAGCCATTTTCAGGTTGCAGGCTCTGACTATCAGCTTTCCCAAACAAATAAACAAACAAATAAAGGCAAAAACATTCATTTTTACCACACATAATGCCACAAGATTATAATAATGAGTATAAATCTATTGAAATTACACAGCCTATTTTAGAGATTTATTAAAGTGTTGTTATTATTATATTAAGTGATGGAGTGCTTAGAATGCACTCCATCACTTTACATCAACATTTTTATAACATATTGTAGGTATACATATGTAATGTGGCCTGGTTCATGACTGGAAGCGGCCTGTATTTAATTGTGATCAGTGCGATAGTGTAGGTGTTTCTTTTTACAACATTTTATCCTCCAGAAATCTCCAACAGAGAGTTACAAACTGGGGTGTGACAATGCATTCTCATTTCTATGTTGTCAAATGACGATGCATTCACCTCGTGTCTGACACTGATGCCAAACGCAACCTTTGCAGTCGGGATGAGACACACTGGGCTCAGTGTCATGTGGTTTGATTTTGGCCACAAAACTATGTGGTTAAGGTTAGGGAAAGGTTAGGTTTAGTCTTATATAGTATTATTAGTGTAAGAGTTCACCCTCTGGCGCAGAGTGGTCACCACAGTGGACAGCTGTTTAAAAGTCATTTTCTCCTAAATGCAATGGTTTCTATAGTGGAATTGCATATCAGCTGTTAGAATGCTCTCTGCTGCTCCCCCCCATTGAGGTTTATGCAGAGACTGTCAGTTCTTGTTGCTGAAAACATATTAATACTAGTATAAAGACATGGCAATACCAGTCCTGCATCCTTAAAGAAGTATGGAGACTCACAAAAATGTTCATGCCCTAAGAAGAGTAAAAACACATAAGAAAAAAAATCTTGACTCAGGCTTTCATAATTCATGCATGAGTGGGTGAATTTTAGCAAGGAAGTAAGTTAATCTATATATTCATGTAGACTAAGTGTTTAATTTTTTTGTTTTACTGTAGCTATACTTAAATTACTGATTGGATAGTATAGCCTAAATTATTTCATATTCAGCACTCATTGTGATTATAATATTTACTTTGTTGTATGTTCAGTTCCGGGTGAAGGGGTAGACAGGAAGAGAGAAGGCATGAGGGTGTGGAACAGGAGAGAGAGAATGTGCTGCTGCCTGTTGTTTTATGTTGCTCACAAAATTTATGAGAAGAGCTCAAGTGCCTGTTCATTCACCCTCAACTTTACACCCACAACACTTAGATTAGCACTTATTAATGTTAATAAGCATCTTATAAAGGACTTATGAAGGTCTTGTTACATATTAACTAACACTTGTGACAAAAACCTTAAAATAAAGTGTTACCGTGTAAATACTGTAACATGTTACTGCCCTACACTATCAGAGGAATGTGACCCACTTTACTGTCCTCTATGTGCTAACCCAAACCAATGTAGATAATCAAGCACTAGTCAATAAATGCAATATGTAACCTCATTTTTATTTCTAGTATATTTTGTCAGTGCACAGATTTTTGATTTTTTGCATGTTTAGCATATAATGCCACTGAGAAACTGTCAGAATGACTTTAAAGAATGAATTAAGTTATTAATGTGGCAAAGGTAGGCTCAATTGCTGAATTGTGACTGATCACATCATGTCAGCTTTTTGTTTTTTGTGGTAGCTCCAGCTGTCTTAAAGTAACACTCCTACACTCCACTCAGAACAGGTGTGTTCCTATAGAAAAAGGCCTACTTTCCTCCTAAGTTGTCTTCAGAGAGCATTCTTAAGTATAATTCTAAAAACTCTGATAAAGATAGGCCCTGGTATAACCTCAGCAAAATGCAACTCCTACTACTACTACTACTAATAATAACAGTAATATCCTGGGTTCCAGTGAATTTAACGTGTAATACTTTTTATTTTATTTATTTAATTTTGTGTGTGTGTGTGTGTGTGTGTGTGTGTGTGTGTGTGTGTGTGTCATTTTTGGTATAAATGAATCATTTATATCATAATTTTTTGGCAACCTTTCTGAAATGAGAACTGAAATAAAACTGAAATGGAAAATAAACCTGAAAATTAAATGTAAACCAAAACTAGTGACAACCTTTAACTAGATTATGTTTGCCCTACATTAATGGGAAGACTTCATCACCTATTATACAAATACAATATCTATGATTTATTTATGACAGTGAAATACACAGTCTTTACTTCAACTTTTTGTTTAGTGTGATCTCTAAAATTAGGATTAGGGGAAATGCCTTCCTTTAGTCATGGAACAACAGAACCCACTTTTAACCCACTCTGGTATTTGTAAAGCTTAAGAGTGCAGACAATGCTAAGTATTTGCATGGTGGATGCTGCATTCCTGTCAAAACACACCACATACGAGCTCAGACCTCTAAGATGGCTCCTGAGGTCACGGCACTGTTGGGTAAACATGACAATACACAGACACATATACTGTACACACTCACACACACATACACATCACCCATCACCCAAGCAACACTTAGAAGGACATTTGACCAGCCATGTTATCATGTGGAGGTGTCAGAATGCACTTGACACAATCTACAAAATGATGAGCTACTGACACCTGACTGTCTGTTGCAGGATGTGTGTGTGTCTGTGTGTCTTAGTAACTATATAAAAGCCTGCATCGATAGCAGTGGTATGACTAGTACAGCAGATCGAGCCACAGTGAACAAGGACTAAAGGACAACATGAGGACAGTGGTCCTATGGGGCCTGCTGGCCCTGCTGTATCAGCACACACTGGTTTCCAGCCATGTACTGGGAAGATCCTACTCCCCCAGTGACCTGGCCCAGCTTAAGGTAATAAACAACATGTTCTTTCTGTATCACTTTTCATTTCTGTTGCTTTTCTTGTTTTCTTTTCTTTTCTTTCTTTCTTTTTTGAGGTTTTATCTCACTCTTGCACATTGGTATTGTAAGTGCTGTTGCATAAATGCTTCGTGTTCATAATGCATCATTAATAATAATTGATTTCATAATTTCATGCAATAAATAAATAAATCATTCATCTGATGTAAGGTTAAAACTTAAATATGATGTGATTTGATGTACAGAAAATGTATTTGTTAAGTTAAAATAATAAATACATACATACATTTGGATCCTTTCTCAAAAGACCAGGAAGTGTTGCACGTGGTGAGCGGTGTTTCATGAGACTCCATTGCATTTAAAGTAATACTTGACATCTGAAGCCAAAGCAGACAGTCATAGATTTTGAAACTCTCAAGGACTCGAGATCCTCTTTTCATGACAAGCAGCCAAACGGGGTACAATGTTTTACTTTATTTTGCACTTTTTTTTGTATTTCATTTGTTTTAATGCTGTGATGTGCTGTATGATTTGTTGGCTTATTTTGCACTGTGTTCATTCACAAATGTAGTTCTCACAGCATGATTGAGGCTTGAGTAAGGTGTGGATGCATCAAAGAAACAAGACAGCCCAGTCAATAAACACCTGTTTCAAAGAACTGACCCGTGTCTGTGTTGAGAGCTACAGTGAGAACTCTTCTGCCCAACGTGGGCAGGAGAGATGTCAAGACCACAGTGGGTAATGACCCTGTGAAGATCCAGTGAATCAGATAAGCAAAGCCCATCACACATTGTTGGCATAGCAACTGCAAGCGACGGTGATTAGACTGTGTGGAAGGCGCAAAGTTTCAAGCCAAAGCCAAGAAATGCTCTACCACAACAGTCAAGATAACATGGTGTGAGAAGTGGTTTAACTTGGAAATTGCCGCTAAGAACTCATGTCTATCAACTCTGCATGCCACTGTGCTTAGCCTACATATTTGAGGATAAATCTAATGTGCTGGTGTTCGAGGTTGTTATATGTCATGTTCAGTTTAAAGGGGAACTAAAGCCATGAGGAAGTGAACACATTCTTAGTTAAAGTTAAAGAAAAAGACATTGTTGCATGATGAAATCAAGATTTGTTTTAAAGGAAAAGAAAATGGGAGTTTTATGAAAAGCAAGTAACTTTAATGGGCAACTTAAGTGAATTTCTAGAAGTAGTGGAAAGGCTATGAAGAAGTGAAAGAGCCCAAAACCTAGTGCCCTGGTAGCACACCGGAGAGGAACACATACCATGTTAAGAGGCTGAGTCCTGATCACAGTTTCCTAGATTCGATTTGCTGCATGTCATCTCTCTTCTCTCCCCTGCCTCCCCTGCCTTTTGTGTGTCTCTCTCTCTAAATAAAGCAGAAATGCCAAGAATTAAAAAAAAAAAAAAAAAAAAGAACCCGAACCTTAGCAGAAAAGGGAAGAGAATTTCAAGAAGAAAGGCTGAAGAGTGTACAACGTTGATGAGAGGTGGAGATATGCAAGAATAGGAAAAGAAATATTGACTGATGAGGCCTCTGAGGATGAAATGAAGGACCTGATTAAGAACTTGCAAAGTACCTGTTCCAAGGTAAAGGTCATTTATGAGGAGTTATATCGTATGCAGAGTGCTGAACCAGACCTGCAGTGCAAAGTGCATATTGCGTTCAGGATTCATCATTCAAAAGGCAGAAAGACACCTTCAAGGCCATACAACAGATGAAGAGGAGGAACCTTGGCCTGATGTTGGGTCTATCCTAGACTCAACAGGTTCCCTATCAAGACCATCGTTTCATCAATCAAAATGCAGTCCTACCCTCTCTAGCATACACTCAATCAAAAGAAAGGAGGCTGCAGCTGAAGCAGCAACATCCCTGGCAGTTTTGGCAGAGTTGGATGAACAAGAAAGGGATCCAACAGAGCTTCAAAGGCTAAAGGCTGAAAATAAACGACTGGCACAATTTGAATCTGAGAACCTAGCTAGACAAAGAATAATACAAGGCAAGCTTAGAAAACTTGCACACCTAGAAGTGAAGAAGTTTAACGCTGCAAGAGTTTGGGTAAAAGTCTACGATCAACTTGAAGAAAAATTTGAAGCAACAGATTTGCTGCATAATGTTGAATCAGCAGAAGAACTTCACGTTCTTAACCCCACAAGTTCCCCATTCATTTCCCAGTCTCTGCCAGTCACCATGCAAGCCCTCCATGCCTCAAGTCTGATCATAAAAAGTACATAAAATCTAGAAGATACAGAAGACCTACAAAAGTTCAACATATGGAAAATCCGCCACAAGAGGGAACCGAGACCTCACTTTCCTTTAATTATTGTGGCCTTCATTTTAAAGGAAGGAAGAAAGGAATTAAAATGATATGGATTATTGTTTACCTGCTTATGCTTCAGGGCAGTACACATAGAAACACTTGACGTCTTGACAACAGATGCTTTCATGAATGCGTTTTAAATGCTTATAGCCATCAGAGGACCTGTGCGCCAATTAAGGTGTGATCATGGAACAAATTTCATGGGTGCTAGGAGAGAGTTTTCTGAGCTGCTCAAGGGGATTGATCATGAACGTCAAAAAGCAATTGGTTGCGAATTTGTAATGAATATTCCATAAGCAAGCCAAATGGATGAAGTGTGGGAGCGCCAAATCGACACAATCTGAAGCAACTTGACTGCTATGCTCAACAAGTCCGCAAGCAGGCTCGACACCAAAACTCTGAGTATGTTTCTTTATGAAAAAATCACCATTATCAACAGCAGGCCACTAACTGTTGAACATCTTCATGATCCCACTGGTACAGAACCTCTCACTCCTAACTTTGTTCTAACCATGAAGTCATCAATTATTCTACCCCCTCCTGGACAGTTCTGCAAAGAGGATCTCTATCTTGACAAAGAGTACAGTTTTTAGCCAATGAATTTTGCCGAAGATGGAAGTGAGAATACCTGCTAAATCTCAGTGTTGGGCAAGCTACTTGAAGAACGTAGTGAGCTAAGCTACCAGTTACTCTACGTTAAATGAAGCTTCACTACACTGAAGCTACCCACCAGAGAAATGTAGCAAGTTAAGCTACAATACAGTGACAAAATGTAGCTTTACATCAAAGCTATTTTTTTATTTTTTTTTTAACATTGAACTGACTTCATTCCAAGTCATTGCTATCTTTATGTTTACTAAAACTGTCAGTCAAACAGAGAGTCAGGCAAAAAAAATGTTCACTTCAGTAGTTTATGAAGCTGTGCTCTCTCTCTGCTCTCTGCTTTTACTGCTACAAACCATGGCAACAAAAACACACAGCATGCTTCACATAATGACAAAAAGCAGGTGGTGTGTACATGCTAATGTGGGGGAATGTGTATATATGTTAGTGTGTGTGTGTGTTTGTGTGCACACCTGTGTTTGCATGTATGCTAAAATTAGGGCACATTTGGAGGACAATGTGTAAATGACAATGTTTAAACTCAATAACGTGGCTCAAACCACAGGAGTAAAAGAAGAAACTCTGCTCTGAACAATAACAGCTTGGCAAAAAATTATGTGTGAGTGAGAGGGAGAGAGAGAGAGAGAGAGAGAGAACAAGTTTCTACCTCTGCATTCAAATGTTTTTTCCTTATTACTGGATATGGAGTCCAGGCATCCTGATCTTTCTTACAACAGGTGCTTGTTCACACGACACAACAGAAGTTTCTCAATATTGGCATCTCCCTCCTCCTCTGTACGCAACATCAAACAGAAGAGCGGCTGTCTGCTACACCTACAGGTCCGTGAGCGGCGGTGACGTCACCCGCTGCTCCAAGTTATATTTCAAACCGCAGCAAAAGCTCTGCTGTGTTTAAGGTTTAGAAATGCCTGGGAAAATGTAGTTTCTGTGGATGCTACTGCGCTATTTGATCAGTAAAATAGCTTCACTACTTAAAAGCTATTTGATTTAGAAAAAAGTGATGTTACGACCACGCTACTGAGAAATGTAGTTTAACTAGTAACGTCGCTACTTGTAATGCCGCTACTGCCCAACACCGCTAAATCTTCAAAAATGACAAAAATGGCAAAAAAACAACAACACAGAATTCACAACTAGATGACATTGTGATTCTACAAGATAATAACTCACCAAGAAATTAATGGAAGCTCGCCAGAGTTACAGAAGTTCACCCTAGTCCAAATAGCATGGTGGAAGCTACCAATCAGTGACACTACACTTGACAAGGGAACACCATCCACTAGATCAGTTTACCTTGAAGGACTTATTCACAAGGTAGTTACCTTACATGAGGCTAAGTCATATACATAAGGTCACGTTCAGGAAGACCAGGAAGTGTTGCACCTGGTGAGCGGTGTTTCATGAGACTCCACTGTATTGTATTAAAAGTCATACTTGACATCTGAAACCCGAGCAGACAGTCACAGACTTTCAAAGACTGTCAAGGACTCAAGATCCTCTTTTCATGACAGGCAGCCAATGAGGTACAATGTTTTACTTTATTTTGCACTTTGTTTTATATTTGTGCTAAGTGCCATTTGTATTTTATTTGTTTTCATGCTATGATGTGCTGTATGATTTCTTGACGTATTTTGCACTGTGTGCATTCACAAATCTGGTTGTCACAGTGTGATTTAGGCTTGTCTAAGGTGTGGATACACTGGAGAAACAAGATTGCCCTGTCAAAAAACACCAATTTCAAAGAAGGGGTTATTTTTTATATTTATAATAATTCTAAATAGGTTCCATATAATTTTCATATAATCTTCTGTTTTTTTCTTGTAACCTTTTACCAGTTTGTTGCTAATTGTAATGCTAATATGTTCACTGTATGGTCACATTGTCTCAGTCATTATTTCTGCTTTTGGGAGGACATGAACACTCTTGACCCTGGACTGGGCTGTTGCAAGTAGTAGCTGGACACAATAAAGAAAAAATGTAATTCACAGTTTCAACAGCAGCAGACAGCAATGACAGCAGTCATTTTCAGTCTCCAAGTCAAACTACAGCACTTGTGATTTGTCTGGATGTAGATGATGTGATGACTTTTTTGATTTGTTTAAAGTATGTGGAACTAGTTAGACCTAGTTCAGAATCAGAATCAGACTCAGAAATATTTTTGGGGGGATTTTTAAGGATTTTCCGCTTTCTTTCTTTCTTTCTTTCTTTCTTTCTTTCTTTCTTTTTTATTGATTTATTTAATCTGTAATCTGTGGATACTGCTGAAAAACTGCAAATTTCCTGCAGGATGAATAAAGTATCTATCTATCTATCTATCTATCTATCTTTTTTAATACATTTTAAAATTTATCATGAGGACTTTTTGCCCCAACATTTGGTGGGTGTCATTTGGCAATGGGAATTAATATGTGACAAACGTTGTGCATTTTTAGGCACTGGAAGGCAGTTTTAGTAGAATAATAGAAATACAAGAGGCGCTTGTAGCCACCTATTGAATAGGAGTCAAAGGGAAAGCCTGTTTGATATGACCGGTTACATAGTCAACAAATTCTCATTCCCAGGTTATCAAATACTGCAGCTTGGTAATGCCTTGTTCACATCTGATCAGGCAATAACTTGGTTAAGGTTAGGGAAAGGTTAGCTTTAGGCAACAAAATGGAAACTGGACTTGATCTTGGTCACACACAAAAGGTCTCACTAGAAATGGGAATCGAACTTGGGTCCTGTGGCTTACATGCCTGGCAATCACCCCAACCAACTCCCATCACGGACTTTCTTGTGCATTATGTCTCCCTCCCCTGCATCTCATAGCGACACCAAAGAGTGCCTTTGGCTTGTAATGGGTGCTTTTGGCATCGGTATCAGATGCAAGGGTGTGACCAAACTGCAGTACTTGACGACCTGGGAATGAGAATGGCCTGATATAGTCTACACAAGACATATGTTTCAGGTCAAGAAAACTGCTGCTAAAGAACAACCAATGAAGAAGACATATTTTTTTCATCTTGTGTAAATAAATGGTAGCAGTGGAAGATTTTGAAGAGAATCTGGCAGAATTTATTTTTCATAAAACCATTTTTTTAGAGCCACATGTAGTAGTAGTGCACATATTCCTCTATTTCAAAATACCCTCCTCAACATAACATTACCTTTGTTTTCCCCTTACGGAAAAACATGTTCACTTCAGACTTCAGTTTATGTGTATTATGAAGGAGAACAGCTTGTGCATGTTAAGAGCTCATACATTTGCATGTACATGCCTGGCATAGACTCTATAACTCACCTAATTGTTGGTTGAGCAACCTCAAACAAACTTCAGTCAAAAACATAGTTTTATGCTGAACTATGATTTCAACCAAAATTTTAAGTTTCTGTTGTCCCTGAGCAGTGCCAGCTTGGTGATACCGTATTGATCTGAATATAAGACGATATTTTTTCCATTGAAAATGCCCTGAAAAAAATGCCCTTGTCTAATATTGGGGGTCTAAGCAAATACACATGTATTGTACTTGCATATGTTCCGTGCTTGAATACAGTACACTTTCCCCGCTCTGGCACGGTTGGAAGGGGTGTGTTCCAGCACAGTATTGGTGTTCATGCACAAGCACATGAACGGTCACGCATGCAGCGCACGAATGTGGATAAAACGTAAATCATGCAACTTTCCTCCTGCCTCCGCAAAATCGATTAATGCGCAGCGCGATTACCGGCGAATGGCCACGTCACGCAATCAATAATCAACCATGTTGTCTGTGTCGCTGTCCATGGTGCTGCTGCAACCGCGTATAAACAAAAGCTGATTTATGATGAAAGGTATATATGGCAGTCTGTGTGCGCCGCGCACCTGTCAGATCCGGCAGACCTGACCGGGTGGGCGCAGTGCCGGCCGAGGCACCGGCCGGCATCATGTAGGCCGGCCAGTGTGCGCCACCACCCGGTTGAATGTAGCAGCCAGCTGACATGCCACTCCGGCTGTCAGTTGGATGCTTTCTGAAGTTACCTCCGAAACTGTCGAGGTAAATAAACATCCCTTAACCCCTTAACCCTGGCCCTGAGTGCAATGTGAGACGGTGGCAGTCTCAGAAAGAAGAGCTAAAAAATGCCCACAGCCAGAGAAGGGCTTTTTGTGCTCCAAAAACTGGTCGATTCAACAAGACTGACAGGAGGGTGTGCGATTTTGTGAATGAGAAACATAGTGAAGGACTGCCCGTTACGAGGGCTGTGATGCAGCAAAAAGCACTTGAAGTTGCCACAGAGCTCAGCATACCCCGCACTGAGTTTACAGCTAGTATGGGCTGGTGTCGCAGAGTGTCCATATAAAAAGTAGGCTATATTTTTTTTTAAAAAAGGGTATTAAAATAGAGGGGTCGTCTTAAAATCAGGATCGTCTTATATTTAGATCAATACGGTATTTGTATGCTTTTTCCCAGAGAGCCAAGTCCTATAGTATTCCTGAGGAGACAGTAGAGCAAGTAATTGTATTGATAGTTTGTGTGATAGCTGAGGTACAGTAATGAAACAGAAAAGAGATGAGAGACATATGACAACAAAATCCAACCCATGCTAATATATGTGTATGGATGGCTCATTTATTTTCCCATAATTTATCCTATGTCTTTATCTCAAATTTTCTCAAAGTTCCAACATTTGTTTGCTAATAGCAAATACTTACAAATATCATTTACTTATAAATATGACAGGCTTCATGACTTACTGTCAAATACAAGGAGCTCCATTGTTACAAAGTACTGAGGTAACTGTACCCACAGAAGTTGAATGGGGTGGAACAGTCATTGAACTGTTTGCTGTGGTCATTTGACTCGTTCAGAAAAAAAAGGTGTTTGTGGTTAGTTGCTACAGTGACTATACACGTGTATAGGGCAGTAAAGTGTGACCCACTTTCTTGAGAAGATGTTGTGCTTTGTCTGCTTGCTGAAAGCAGAAAAGAAATGTTAATGGACCATATTCACAATGTGGACGTTTTTGCCTGACGTCACTCTTGACGTCACTCTCCGGTTGCAGGTTGCGTAAACGTGGGGAATCGGACAACTTTGCTGGGAAGTGGTTGAATGCTAACGTTAGCTGTTGTCAAATGGTAGCTAAGGGGTTATTAAATATGTTGTTTTACCTTGAAATATGGGCCTATATTCTCTGGATTTTCACTAACCATTGTCTTTTCAGTTGTTAATCAGTCCGGAAGTGTTGAAGTGACAACACTTTGTCAGATTCCCTACATTTAGACGATGTGCAACCTGAAAACCAGCAGTATGACATGGTAACAGCGTTTGATCATCCCATCCTGAGCAGGACGTCAGACGTCCAGTTTAAGTTCTGTGGTTGTGCCACAAGCTTGAGTAAGATCTAACCTAAAGGAAAAAATGATCCCACACTATCAGATAAAATATATTATGATGCTGATAGTTTTGAGGTCAGTGTCAGAATGTTACAATCACTCTTTGTTTAATCATTTTCATATCTGTTTTAACACAACTGAGAGGGCATATTTAGGTCATCCTTAAAAAGCAACAACAAAAGAAACATCAAAATTTACTTCAAAGAGCACTATTTAATTTAATACATGTTCAGTCATTTTAAATTTAGCAGTCTCAGTGTCGACTGATATATAAACGTTTTCAAAAAATAGTATATTAATGCTTCTTAATCCATTATTCAGCTGGATAACCGGCAGTTTTTATTACAAAGCCATGAAAATATGAAGAGGGAAGTTAGTATGTATCAGCAGTGATTACATGACTTTAGCTTATCTGTGACTGGTGGAACTGGTGCTGTATTGCTAACCCTATGTTAAAATTATACATGCAGATGGAGTTGAGGGGAGTTTCAGCTGCATATGATTTGCTCAAAATGTGTTGACAGAATACAGCTATTTTGGCTTTTGACAGCAAAACATTTTTTTTTTTTTTTTTTTGCCTGAAACCCTACCTCTCTCCTAAATAGTCTTTGCTGGGGAAGTTTGAAGAGACCCTATCTGAAGCAACTCAAGAGGAGGACACTGAAGCTGACTATGAAGGGGTGAACCAAGAGCCTGTACACAGCCAGGATGGCCCAAGATGGAGCTCAGACCAGGAGGGCGGACAACAACCTTCAATATTAGAAAGGCAACAACCAGCAGCTGACAGTCACAGCTGGACTCCAAGTCAGAGGAGTCGGCTGCAGGAACTACTGATGTCCACTAGGAGCAGGGTGTCCGGGTGCTTTGGAGCCAGGATGGACCGGATTGGAAACGCGAGTGGTCTGGGATGCAACAATGGAAGAGGTAAGTTGGCTGCAGGGCATGGCAAAAGAAAATGAAGTCATTTGTGCACATTATGTTACTGTAGCAGAAGGGCTGATTGTGTGATTACATCAAAGAAAAGTAATAAAGCAATTCTCTTGCTTCTTCTGAGGAATATTTGAAACACAAAAGTTTAATAATAAAAACAATGTTTTGGCTTGAATAGTCTGAGGGTTGCAATGTTGTATGTGGAGTAGTTGTATGTAGTGTAGAAATGTAAAACATTTTGCTTTTTAATCCTCCAGTTATCCTTCTGGTCAGTTTGACTCCATTCAGTGGTTAATGTACACATGTAATACATGATTAGCATATTTTTTTGCTTCATATTTAATGACTTCCTAATTTAATGCCAAAAAGTGAGCAAACATGAAAATAACATGATGACATGTTTTCAATGTCCTGGACATAGTTTGTACCCTTCAGTAGTTCTTTGGGGTCTATTTGACCCCAGGCTGTTTTAGCGATATAAATCATATAAGAAATATCAACATTTTACACACATTTGTTATACTTGTTTTGGGCACTGAGGAACTATAGTATGCCATATATAATTTTCAAAAAACTTCACTTTACATTAAGGTCCTCACCAAACGTGACCATATCTGTCGTAGTGTCAGAACCAGTCCAGATCATATGACATTTGGGAGGGAGAAACATAATTCCCACATGAACTTTGGGGTTATGTTTTATTTAAAGGGCTATTTAGGTTCTCAGCAAGACATATAAAGTGCCTGATACATAAACTTGGGGAACAGTTTTTACTATTATCATTTTCTGGAGGTTTAAATTACTGGGGTCAAATTGACCCCAGCTGATAAAAAATGTTAAGTAAATTTGAAGGTAACAGAACGGTTCATGTTAAGGAGGTTTCATCAGTTGTTCTCCAAGTGTTTTCTTCTCCTGAAAATTGGAGGAGCTAAAAATGTGACAATCTTTTTACTTTTAGAACCTCGAACAAACAAGCATGCTTTGAAAAAATAAATAAATAAATAAAAAGGTTATTACAAGACCAACAACTGCATTTGTGCAAATTCCCACTTTATGTTTCTGCTATTTTTTTCCTTCAGGGTAGGCTGACAGTTTCTTGGGATTCACCTTTGATTGCAGATTTTTCATCTCTCAAAGAAGACCTGAATAAAAAGAAGGAATAACTATCACTGTAAACTTGCATTATTTACTGCATGTCTCTATGTATACCTTTGGTTGAAGTGATAAATAGGCTCTGCCAACTTTGCTCAAACCTATTTAGTAAGATGATTCAATAAACACAGTAACTGTTGTGTCCTTTAAGATGATATGCATGTGTTTATACACACACTGTATAACATTACAACCCAAAGTGATACAACTTGGCTGCATGAGAACTTGTATGTGTTCCGAACAAAGATTAAAGAACATCTTTTTTGTGTGTGTAGAATTCGGTGGTTTTGACAGGCCCACACCGTTAGACAGAACTGCCTCTCTCTGTACTCTGTCTTCACATTGAAACCATTCAAACCACCATTTGCATCATCAATCCAGGTTTCTCCCCTGAAGTCAGTCTACTCTGCTGACTCTTCTTGTATTGACACCTTGTGTCATGTAGGTGACTGTGACACCAATTGTACAAGCATCTTTTTGCCTTACATAACATTTTGGGTGGCAAAAAACAAAATGCAATGGCTGTTACAATGAAAGAAACAGAAGTCAATATAATGCCTTGAAATCACAAATTTGCTCTTAGATTTAGTATTAAACCTTTGAAATAGTAGCATATAATTAATTGATCTGATTTATATTTTGTAAATAATGAAAAATAAGGAAAAAACTGAATTTTAATCACGCAGACAATGAAAAATACTACAGCTGTTTTACTTTGCCTCCAAACCAGTTTCTGTTGGACAAGAATAGATATTAATATAGGGAAAGTGAGTCATTCATAAAATACCTATTGTGATATGTAAGTGGGGTAAATATGCTCTGACAACCAGCAAGAAGGAGATGTCACTGTAGGTTATGACAAAATAAAACCCTGTCACACCACCCTGCCCAGTTGGATTATGATCATGGACATCAATTATGCTCCGGTAACACACCTCACTGAAGCATTTCCACAGATGGCAACGATCGACTAGAGAGGTGGTGCACAACCTCAAGAGGAACAACTTCACAGAAATCAAAGTAATCAAACCTGAAATGATCTACCTAAGTTTTTCACCTGATGCTTCATAATGGCTTGGAAAACTCAGTAGGACACAGAATAGAGCCTTGTGGGGCAGCACTGTCATGCCAGCAATAATGTGCTGATGTGGGTGATAAGGACAGGTGCACAGTTTCTTTCCACCATGGGCAAGATTGACCTGATTACTAACTGGCCACTTTATCAAGGTGGGCTGCATTCTCAGTGCCAGACAAATGTGGAAAACTACGACCTGGACCTTGCAGAAAGCACTGCGTCTATCAAAGTGTACACCTGGCCAGAAAAGGTCTCATTTTATTGCAAATAACAATGAACCTCAGTGTCTGGAACGAAGCTGAAAACCTGTGTCAGCTGAGGTTGAATCCCAGAAAAGGTGATGTTAAAAGTATAATCTTAAGTTATTTTATTATAAGTGTCTCTAAAGCTTAAAAAGGGAACTCTTGGTCAAAAAGTTGTTCATGAAAAAATGATGCATGCACTGTTTGTATGCTTGACAAAACAGAAGGACCTTTATTTGAACAATAATAAAGGCACAAGACAGAGGTCTTTCTGTTTTTCTGTTCTATGACAGCAATGATTTGCCAATAACCTGCTTTTAGTATTTGTTGCAATTATAGGAAAAAAAACAAAAAAAAAACAAGCACAGAGCAATGCCTATCTCCACAACAGATGAATGAAAAACATGTCACAAAATGTATTTGGCAAAACAGTCCCTAAAGTCTGGCTTCAGAGCAGGTCATTTATCATTTGTCCACTGTATATTGTGAGCTCATATGATGCATACCACCTGTACAGATACACTGCTGTTCATAGTATTTCAAAAGGAGGGACGGTTCAGAAAACAACAACAACAAAAACAACAACAACAGCAAAAAACATTTTAAAGTAACAGGTGAACAATGGCTAAACTACCTAATATTATTTTCCAAGACACCCATTTTGTAATGCAACTGCATGATGCTGGCCCATTGACGACACAGTCATAAAATCATAAACATACAATTTTTATTTTAAAAAAAATATTCTCTTAAATAAAACATTAAGCAGAGATGTGATAAAAATAAGGAATGTTTGATATATACATTGTGCGCCATCATGGTTGCTCATAATAGGCCTCGGAAGTCAGGCGTACATATTGTTGATTACAACCCTTCGTCCACATATGAATTATGGATCCAATGCATTTTCTCTAAGGGGGATAAATAGTCTTTGTCATAGACATCCCTGTCATAGTCTGTGCTCTAACCTGGTATGTAAAACTTGGATGTTTTTATCTGCATGTTTCTCTCCTGATTGGACTGGGTCTGCTGAATTCTGCTGCTTCTTTCCAACCTAAATAATTAAAATCTAACACTGCAGCTCACATTAAAAATGCTCTGTGACCGCTTTACCTGATCAATTTACCACTCAAATAATGTCAGCTTGTTGCTGGGCCATAAAAAGTACCTGGTTAGCTAGCTTCCATGTCCAGTTCTTTTGCTCATTTCTTATCTTTGTTCAAGGATGACAAAACCATTTCACTGCAACTATGGTCACGTGCATCAAGTGATCACCCTCTTATTTTAAACAGGCGGTCGTTCAACCATTTCTTAAAAAGCCCAACCTGGACCCTTCACTGCCCGGCAACTTTAGGCCCATTTCTAAATTACCTTTTTTTTTTATCTAAGATCCTAGAAAAGGTGGTTGCAAATCAGCTAGTCACTATATTAAATAGACACAACATCCTTGACAAATTTCAATCAGGTTACCGTCAGATGCACTCCACTAAGACAGCACTTTTTAAGAGTGTCTAATGACATCATGATGGCCTCCGACAGTGGCAAATCCACCATTTTAGTTCTGCTCGACCTCAGTGCCGCTTTCGATACAGTGGACCACCAGATCCTGCTTGATAGGCTCAGTGACCACATAGGTATTTCTGGCAGCGCTCTTAACTGGTTTGCCTCCTACTTCACTAGTAGAAATTTCTCCGTTGCTGCTGGCCCTTACACCTCTGAGTCAGTCCCTTTGTCGTGTGGTGTGCCTCAGGGGTCAGTATTAGGACCAATTCTGTTCACCTTGTATATGCTGCATCTCGGCAACATTATCAGTGGGTTTAAAGGTATCTCTTATCATATGTATGCCGACGATATTCAGTTGTATTTTTCCTTTGATCCTGACAGTACCGTCAATCTGAACGTACTGCACGACTGTCTGTTTACAATCAATGACGGGATGACTAATAACTTCCTTCAGCTTAATGCAGCTAAGACTGAGGTCCTGATTGTCGCCCCTGAAGGCACTCCCCGTAATGTGACTAGCCGTATTGGGTCATTGAATTCAAATGTTCGCTCTAGCTTGAGAAATCTTGGAGTTATTTTTGGCCAGGCCATGCACCTTGACAAACACATTCTGGCCCTGACCCGCACATGCTTTTTTCACCTTAGGAATATCGCAAAACTGAGTTCCATTGTATCAAATGTTGAATTAGAAGTGATTATTCATGTCATCGTGCTTGGATTATTATAACTCCCTTTTTCTGTGTCTCAGTAAAACCTCCATTGATCGCCTCCAACTTGTGCAGAATGCCACTGCTAGGCTATTAACTAAAGCAGCAAAAGACTGTCATATTACTCCTGTTCTAGCATCCCTACACTGGCTCCAGTGAGCTATAGGATCCAGTTTAAAGTTCTGGTTTTAATTTTTAGAGCTCTGCATGGTCAGGCACCTGAGTATTTGTCCGAACTTCTTCAGGTGTATACTCCTGTGGTCTGCTGACCACAACCTGCTGACAGTTCCCCGCACTAGACTCAGAACTCGTGGAAATCGAGCCTTTGAGTCAGCTGCACCTAGACTGTGGAACGCCCTCCCCCAGACCCTGAGAGCTGCAGCATCTGTTGTCAGTTTTAAAAAGCACCTTAAAACCTATTTCTTTAGGCAGGTGTTCCTTTTGACGTGACACCCGACTTGCTGTTAATGTGTTATTTTGTTTGTGTGTATGTTTGCATGCACTCATGTTTGTTGTTTGAATGCAATCATGTTTGTTGTTTTTCCTTTTAATCCTGGAAAGCACTTTGTGAGCTTTCTCTGTGAAAAGTACTATACAAATAAATGTTACTTACTTACTTACTTACAAGTGGCTAACCACTTGAATGGATCTAAAATTACACTGATTCCTTTCAGGTCAAAATTGGGTGAAAAAAATTCTTTAGTCATTTCAATACAATTTCCAAATGTCAAGTTATTTTGAAGCAATTAGGAAAAAACCCATTAGATGACTTGCAAATGTTAACACATCAGAGACTGATGATGACATGACTTCGGAGGCCTATTAATCAACATATATTGAATTTTGCCTCAATCAAAAAACAGTTCCTTTTGCTTGCATTCTAGTAACTGATAATATGATTCAAGTTTGGAGACCATTTTTCTCTTGCTGCTACTTTGAGTCACATCATTGTTTTGGGAAGTCACCATGAAATTATGCGCTAGATCAACTGACCAAAAAAACTCTGTTTTGCAAGAAGGTTAAGAGTAGAGGACTGCAAAGTTTTGAAAACTAAAATATTAGTCCTTTTCCCTTGCTTGCCCTTTTAAATGCCCAAAATTACACAATCAAAAAATCTTGGTCAATATACCCCAAGATTGTCAAATATGCAGTCCCCTTTAACACTTTGGCTGAACATCAGTTAATACATTTGTGCCCCACATACTTTACGTTATATATTACAAGTGCAATAAACTGGTTAGTGTAATTACAGACTTCTAAGTTGGTTAGAACTGTTTTTCTCATCACCAAATAAACTGACATGATCACCAAGCTAAATGTAGTAGTCGTAGGTCACAATGGGACGGTGACCTGGTTTAAGTGCAAATATATACATGTATATACACTCAGTGTCCACTTTATTAGGTACATCTCTACAATCTAATGCAGTTCAATGCAACAGCTCTGCCATAAATTCTACCATTTAATAAAGTTTATAATCTTAAGTTTGTGCTGACATTCTGGAGAATGTGTAAATTCAATTCTGTTTATTATTGAGGTTGTAGTTTGCAGAGGTCTGGCACTGGATTATATCATATTGAGAGGTGTTTCTATTGTTTTGTCCTCCCTATTTATATACATGGGGGGGAAAGCATATTAGAAACATCTATCAATAAAATGCAGTCCAGTCCAACAGCACCACTGACTATGACCTCAATGCCAAACATAGAAGTGAATGAACACCTCTATTACTGAGGCAAAAAGTGAACCTAAGCATTATAGGCATCATAACAGTAAACTTTATGGCAAAACAGTTGGATTTGATTGTATTAGATTGCACAGGTTGACCTTATAAAGTGGCAACTGAGTGTATATGCCACTTACATAAGAAAAAACATACAAGTAACAGTCTAAAATAAAAGTGCTACAGTGACAAAAATGATAAAGCAAAGTCAGATACTGTCAACAGAAAGATACAGTTATGATAGGAGTAAAGAAAAAAAGTGACCTCTTGAAGCAATTCCACTTTAGTAGAAAATACATGTATTTATATTGGCTTTTTCAGAAAAGTAAACTTAGGTATTTTGACTCATTTCTGTCTTCATGGTCCTGCTTTTTGCATGTAACTTTATTGTTACAGTTATTGATACTGGTATGAATCAGCCCAATTGCCAGTTATGTCAGTGGATGCTCACAGCAGTTAATGCTAAAGGCTGACTATTCCTGGACATCACTGCTAGTATGCATGTGGAATAGTGAAGTGTTGTTCCCAAGCAAAATATACCTGAAAGATATCACTTATCAAGGAGGCATGTTCCCATTGTACTATAATGAATGTGTATGCGGTTGTGTATATACTGCATCTATGTGGAAGTGCATACATGCATTGGGAAAGGACAGAGACAAAGGCTCAGAACCAGGTAAAACTAAAATGGTGTTTAAAGGATGGAAAGACCTCAAAACTTCAGGTTAAACAGTGATGTAGTGCTGTCGGAGTTTGGCCAGGAGGAACTCGTGAGTTAAATTATGTCTTGTGATTATCCCAACAATCTGAAAGAGACAACAAAGTAAGTGTCAAGTTAGACAAAATATAATATATAATCCACTGCACACTAGAGAAAGACAAGGGAAAACTCTGCAGGTTTTGAAAAAAAAAAAAAAAAAAAAAGTAAGACTTGTTACGTTTTTTTTTTTTAATGATACCTGGAATTGAATGTGAGAAGAATTTGGAAATCAAAGACCAATCCAAACCAGACCATTTTTGATTCAATACAAAAATTCTGAGACTGTGTATCTGAAGTTGGGCCTTTTAAGGTCCAAATTAAAGGAGCAGTTCACCCATTTTGAAAAAGTAGATATCATTTCACTTCCCCCCAGCTGTTCTGTAGGACTTCCTCCCATTGTTACTGAGTGCTGGATACTGGCTGGATGCTCCACATGCTAACTGTTAGCCTCCTGCCATTGAGGTAGACTTCCCCCCAGCTGACACAAATTAGCAACTTAATCCACTCAAAGGAGGACCACATATGCCCCTTTTCCACTAGTACCTACTCAGCCCGACTCAGCTCGACTCGGCTCGACTCTACTCGGTTTAAGAGCTTTTCCATTAGGTCGTAGTACCTGCTAGCAGGTCCCATTTTAGCACCTACTCAGCCGGGGTTCCAAGCGAGCTGAGTCGAGCTGAGTCGAGCTGAAAATGTGACATTAATGCCGTGCAGGCAACTGATTGGACAGGGAGTGACGAGAGCGACTCCTGCACGAAAACAAAACCCGACATTTAAAAAAAAAAAAAAAAAAAACGGCAACAGCGGCCGTGCACATTGATCGTCAGTGAAGTTGTCAAAGTCGGAAAATGGCAAGCAAACCGCTACCGCGGTCAAACAAAGACGTGGAGACTTTTCTGAGCTTGGTGGCGGCCCAAAGAATCCAGAGGGAGCTGGACGGTGCGCCGCCTTGCTATGACGACTCCACCCACGGCGAGGTGCTACTCAACTGTAATGGAAACCACCTAAACCGTGTCGAGGCGAGTAGAGTCGAGCCGAGTTGAGCCGAGTCGAGCCGAGTAGATACTAATGGAAAAGGGCCAATAGAGAAGCAGCTTGCTTGAGTTTGCTATTGTTTGCTTTCCTCATTGAATACATCTACACATGCTGGAGGAAAAAATAACAACTTTCCTCAGAGCACTAAAAGGGTTAGTGGAGGTGAGTCCGCTCACCTCCATCACACATTTCACACACATTTCAGGCTCCTGCCAGCCACTGCTGGAACTGAAGACCAGCACAGAGATAATAATTCTACCATTAATACCTTTTTTTTTCTACTACGCATCATCAAATACAATGTTGTTTATTTCACAAATTTAAGGGATTAAGGGGGTTATTTTAAGAATGTTAAATGGGGGAAGTCCACCTCAATGGCAGGAGGCTAAGGAAGTAACAAGGTATGTGCTACTAATTGAAATAATAGGTAGCTAATTACACATTTGAAGAACTACATTACAACATGAGAACAGAAACACTGGGAAAAAATGACACCTGATTTATTAAGGGGAAGCACTGTGTAGTGGTATTTTTATGGAAGGTTTATGCAAGAAAATAGTGAAATATGAATATACTGCTTAACAGTATAAATATTAGCAGCTTCAATACAACAGAATTGGTAAGAGATTCCTGAGGAACTACCACTTACTTCTCCCACAGCATTAACCACAGGTAGGTGTCGCAGCCCCATGGTCCTAAACAGGTTGAATACCTGGGAAATGTGGGTGTTTGACGACACAGTGTAGGGACACGGATTCATGTAGGGTGTGACGTCCTGGGAACAGGGTCATTGGAGAATTATAACAACATCATAAGTCATATAGAACAGCAAAGTTAGATATCTTAAAATTCTATGTAACTATGCATCTATATTCTGTGTAATCCTGTAATCCTTTTTTTTTGGATAATATCAAAAATATCAACAGTCCTTGTTGACATTTCAAATCACAATCTTATTTCTTTTTTTTTTTTAAGATTATTTTGGACATTTCTTCTTTATTAAACAGTCACTGGGCCGGATTCAAACCCAGACCACTGCAGCTTAACCTTAGCCTTCCAATATTATTTCAATTAAACCAGTACTCTACATATGTTTGACCAAATGAGTCATACCACTATCATTCGGGGATTGAGCAAGGCCAGGTCCAGGTCATGAATGTCAGGGTAACGTGGGTAATCTTCGGTCATCTCTGCATAGGACAATCTAGGCTGAGTGGCACTCTGTGTTGGATGTAAAAAATGACGATTAAAATATGTAAGAATCTAAACTATCACTTAAAAAAAAAAAAAAACTATTGGTTGAACCCTAGTCAACACTGTTATTTCAAAACCTCACTTCTAAGTGTGTAAGGCTGACCAACTGGTGTTTAACTCATGAGTATGCATGCATACAAATACTGTATATGTGACCTAGGCCATGTTTATACCTTGTACTAACATGCTTCCCAGATGAAATGGAGAGCCCTAAGTACAAGTGTAAATACACCCAATGTGTACTCAATGCATCTTGAGATCCAATCACTCAGGCCACATTTGGAAGTGGACTGGGATGCTTTTGTCTGCATTGCATTTTAAGTATAGATAGGAATGTGTCCCAGGACGCACTGAAGCACTGCCTATTCAACTGATGTCCTGTGTGAGGATGGCTCCAGCCCAACACCCATGCTTTAAACCCAACACCGGCCTGACCTGTCACTTATAAAATAGAAAAAATATCCTGCCTGAATAAAACGGAATAAAACTAAAAGTGAAAATAAATAAAAGTTTCACTATCCTCTGTGTTTATTATTATTTTTTTTTAACTTCATCTCTAATTTTTGACACACACCAGAGCTGCGACTGTGGAAGAGTCCTCGCCTGCTTGCACATTCAAACATTCAAGTTAAAACATTTATGCTATGCTATTATGTTATGAAAATATTATGTGAAATATATACATAAGTAATTGACAGCGCATTCAAATGAGGCTAGAATGAGCAGGGATGTCTCCTTTTGTTAAATGCCTGTTGTCTCGACTAAAAAAAAACTATGCATTTTGTATTTCCAAATGGAAATTATGTATGTGTATTTGTGATCAGATCTCCCGAGATGCATTTTAATGCCAAGTGGAAACAGGGCCTTACTGACTGGTTCTCAGCATAGCAAACCCCTCGAATAAGCAGGTTGACCAGCTGAGATCGTAAGATGAGGCCATGGAAGGTTAGGGGTCTGAAGCGCTCCTCCATGGTCCACTCCTCACTGGGGGACTGGTCAGGGTACAGGTTGGGGTAAGGCGCATATCTGCACATGGACAAGAAAAACACAACAAAGACCAATATGACTCCTTTAGTGTAGCTCACTTGGCCAGATCAAACACAGTGGGCACCAACTAACTACACAGTATAAATGTGGGTCTTAGTCACTGAGCTTTAATATACTCTGGATGGATAACATAATAATCGACTGCTTACTAAGGCTGAAGCCACCAGAAATGGGTTAGCTGCCATATTGGTAGACCCAAATATAGCAGAATATGCACAGCATAAGTTATTAAAAAAAAAAAAAAAAAAAAAAAAAAACACCAAAGGGAGTGTGAAAACAATCCACAGGTGATATTAACATTAGCTTCAAATTTATGTGTACTGATATGACATTATATTAACCTGTATATCTGTATATGGTTTTGCTGTCCAGTGGTAATAATGGCCTTTTATAGAATGTCTCCTCCATCTGTAAACAAACTACCTTGTTTGCTAATGGCTATCCGTCTGAGACACTCGTTATCATCTACTAGTATTAATATCTTAAACTGATAAAGGTTGGAGATTGTCTCAATCTTTTGTTAACAATTATCTAGCATAGTGTTAATTTAAATACTAAAAACTGGCAGATCTAGTTGCTATGTTAGTTAGACATATTCATAATACTAATGACACAAGGTAAAACCAATTTATTAACTGTTTTACAAGTAATTTACAGTTTGCTTTTGCTCTGTCTGTGCAATGACTGGGATGACAAATGTTAACTGTTAATAATAAAGGTAAACTAAAAATGCAATGTGTGTTTTTTCTTTCCTTCAGTAATGCTCATAGCAGACATTACCTGTATCATAAATGAGAAATCATTTAAAGGAGAACACTTCAACTGAGGACCTACAAATGATAGATTTAGTGATTACAATGATTCTGTTGCAAAGTGTTAGTTGGTTGTACCAATATGACGTTGTGGTGGCTTTGCTTTTTATTACATCATCAGCAATCTAGGTTTTATTACAGATCGGTTGTCTCAGTCCTCTTCCAAGCAAACTACACAGTGGTTCATTACAAATATGAATGTTATATGAGGCAGCTCCGGAAAATACCACCAGAATGCAAGGTTTTAGGAGATAAATATTGACATCTGATAGCAGCTGATTAATTTAATTTTTAATTGGTCATTTAGTCTATAAAGTGCAAAAAATGAGGCCAAAGGCTCATCACAAATTACTAACTGATGTATTCATTAGTTTGACAAGCTACCAACAAAAAGTAATGTCATCATTTATGTTTCTATCATTATTTTATTAATATACAGTTAGGTCCATAAGTATTTGGACAGTGACACAATATTTATAATTTGGCACTTGTACACCACCACAGTGGATTTGAAATGGAGTAATCAAGATGAAGTGCAGACTTTCAGCTTTAATTTAAGGAGTTGAACAAAAGTATGGCATTAACTGTTTAGGAATTATAGCCAGTTTTATACATTGTCACCCCATTTTCAGAGGCTCAAATGTAATTGGACAAACTATATATAACATACATAACTCTAATTATAAGGCTTATATTCAACATTTGGAGGAAAATCCTTTGCTGTCTATGCCTGCCTGAAGTCTGGAACCCATGGACAACATCACCAAATTCCTCCCTTGAGACGCTCTGCCAAGCCTTTACTGCAGCTCCTTCAGCTGCTGCTGGTTTGTGGGTCTTTCAGCCTTCAGTTTGGTCTTCAGCAGGTGAAAAGCAGCTCAGCTGGGTTGAGATCTGGGGACTGACTCGGCCATTGAAGAATATTCCACTTCTTTGCTTTCAGTAACTCTTGGATTGCTTTCGCAGTGAGTTTTGGGTCATTGTCCATCTGCACTGTCAAACTCCGTCCTATCAGTTTTGTGGCATTTGGCTGAATCTGAGCAGACAGTATAGTCCTATAAACATCAGCATTCATCCTGTGACTTCCATCAGCAGTCACATCATCAATAAACAGTAGTGACCCAGTTCCACTGGCAGCCATACATGCTCATGCCATAACACTGCCTCCACCATGCTGGACAGATGATGTGCTCTGCTTTGGGTCATGAGCTGTTCCTTTCATTCTCCACACTTTGCTTTTTTCATCATTCTGGTTGTTTCATCTGTCCAGAGAACCTTGTTCTAGAATCAGGCAGGCTTTTTTAGATGTTTGCTGCAAAGTCTAATCTGGCCGGCCTTCCTGTTCTTGAGTGACACCAGTGGTTTTTAGTGCTGTTTACCCTCTGCATTTATTTTCTCTTAAATGTCTCTTGACTGTGATTTGGACAATGATACACCTACCTCATCGAGAGTGTTTTTGACTTCCCTAGACATTGTGAAGGGGTTTTTATTCACCAGGGAAAGAACTCATCGGCCTTCCGCTTCAGTTGTCTTCCGTGGTCTTCCAGGCCTTCTGGTGTTGCTGAGCTCACCAGTGCATTCCTTCTTTTTCAGGATACACCAAACAGATTTGGTCACTCCTTTGTTGCTATCTGTCTGATAGATTTTATTTGCTTTTTGAACCAAATGATGGATCTCTTTGGATCACATGTTCAGGGTTCTGATAAACAGCTACCAAATGCAAATGCAAACACTTGGAATGAACTCCTGACCTTTTATTTTCTCAATTTGTCATGGAATAATGATTACTTTTGAGCCTCTGAAAATGGAGTGCCTACGTATAAAACTGGCTGCAACTCCTAAATGGTTAATGCCATATTTTTATTTAACCAATTCAATTAAAGCTGAATTTCTGCACTTACGTATCATCTTGGTTACTCCATTTCAAATCCACTGTTGGTGGTGTACAAGGGCAAAATTTTGAATACTGTGTCACTGTCGGCATACAGAATTGAGAGAAGTAATCAAATCTTAGTTTTAGTGATCTTAGTAAAGCTGTGTTTAACAAATGTGTGTGTGTCCTACAGTACCTCCTCTCTAACATCTGCTGCAGCATGTCTTCTCCTTCCTCAGCAGGCTCCACCACAACAGCCTGGTCGTCACAAACGTTCCTCAGCTCACTGGATGGATAGGACTTCATGGATTGGGAGCGCCGCCGTTGCTCTGAGGCACGCGACACAACACTGGATTTCTATATGGAACAGTAAAGTTTAGGTTTAGTCTAATGTAATGGTTTTGGTAGGGTAGACTTGCAAGTTGACCCAAATTTATACATCAGGATACACTGACCCACCCAAACACCTAAAGTACAGACCAAAAGTTTGGACACACCTTCTCATTCAATGCGTTTTCTTTATTTTCATGACTATTTACATTGTAGATTCTAACTGAAGGAATCAAAACTATGAATGAACACATGTGGAGTTATGTACTTAACAAAAAAAGGTGAAATAACTGAAAACATGTTTTATATTCTAGTTTCTTCAAAATAGCCACCCTTTGCTCTGATTACTGCTTTGCACACTCTTGGCATTCTCTCGATGAGCTTCAAGAGGTAGTCACCTGAAATGGTTTTCCAACAGTCTTGAAGGAGTTCCCAGAGGTGTTTAGCACTTGTTGGCCCCTTTGCCTTCACTCTGCGGTCCAGCTCACCCCAAACCATCTGGATTGGGTTCAGGTCCGGTGACTGTGGAGGCCAGGTCATCTGCCGCAGCACTCCATCACTCTCCTTCTTGGTCAAATAGCCCTTACACAGCCTGGAGGTGTGTTTGGGGTCATTGTCCTGTTGAAAAATAAATGATGGTCCAACTAAACGCAAACTGGATGGGATGGCATGTCGCTGCAGGATGCTGTGGTAGCCATGCTGGTTCAGTGTGCCTTCAATTTTGAATAAATCCCCAACAGTGTCACCAGCAAAGCCCCTCCACACCATCACACCTCCTCCTCCATGCTTCACAGTGGGAACCAGGCATGTGGAATCCATCCGTTCACCTTTTCTGCGTCTCACAAAGACACGGCGGTTGGAACCAAAGATCTCAAATTTGGACTCATCAGACCAAAGCACAGATTTCCACTGGTCTAATGTCCATTCCTTGTGTTTCTTGGCCCAAACAAATCTCTTCTGCTTGTTGCCTCTCCTTAGCAGTGGTTTCCTAGCAGCTATTTGACCATGAAGGCCTGATTGGCGCAGTCTCCTCTTAACAGTTGTTCTAGAGATGGGTCTGCTGCTAGAACTCTGTGTGGCATTTATCTGGTCTCTGATCTGAGCTGCTGTTAACTTGCGATTTCTGAGGCTGGTGACTTGGATGAACTTGTCCTCAGAAGCAGAGGTGACTCTTGGTCTTCCTTTCCTGGGTCGGTCCTCATGTGTGCCAGTTTCGTTGTAGCGCTTGATGGTTTTTGCGACTCCACTTGGGGACACATTTAAAGTTTTTGCAATTTTCCAGACTGACTGACCTTCATTTCTTAAAGTAATGATGGCCACTCGTTTTTCTTTAGTTAGCTGATTGGTTCTTGCCATAATATGAATTTTAACAGTTGTCCAATAGGGCTGTCGGCTGTGTAGTAACCTGACTTCTGCACAACACAACTGATGGTCCCAACCCCATTGATAAAGCAAGAAATTCCACTAATTAACCCTGATAAGGCACACCTGTGAAGTGAAAACCATTTCAGGTGACTACCTCTTGAAGCTCATGGAGAGAATGCCAAGAGTGTGCAAAGCAGTAATCAGAGCAAAGGGTGGCTATTTTGAAGAAACTAGAATATAAAACATGTTTTCAGTTATTTCACCTTTTTTTGTTAAGTACATAACTCCACATGTGTTCATTCATAGTTTTGATTCCTTCAGTGAGAATCTACCATGTAAATAGTCATGAAAATAAAGAAAACGCATTGAATGAGAAGGTGTGTCAAAACGTTTGGCCTGTACTGTATGTCCACATTTATAGGACCATACCAGTAATTTTGAGGGCTCACCGCATTTACTACAGTTTACCCACACTTTATAATGCAACAAAACATTTTCTCAATGAAGTGGCGATACAAAGGATTTCAAAACATGTTACAATTAAATATGAATTTTTGGTAGAAACATCAACCTCATAATGTTCTGATTCTGTGGCTAACAACTTCACCATTCTTAAACCACAGAACTGATCAGAATGTTTCCCTGGGGAGCGTTTCACTCCGGCCAATTTCAAGTCATCAAAACACAACAGTGCTGCTGCTTTTAGGAAAACTAATGTGGACGACTTTATTATGGATGATGGAATACTGATATGAAGAAAGTTTCATGCCTCTTAAATTGTACGTATAAATTAAACCATGTTCATATCTTAGTGGAATGAATGGAAACCAATGGCTGGATAAAAGGTAGGAAGAATCAGAGTTCTAAAATATGACTGCTTGCTTTGGGAAAAGATTAGCAGTTTATACATTTTGTAGATATTACAGGAAACATGCAAAATCACTGGTGTGGTCCTTTAAGATCATTGTTTTAGAGGAGAGGCCTGGACAATATCTAATTTTTCAAATGTTTTTCATCTTTCACATAAAAAAATATAATAAAATAAATAATAACAATACAAAAAAATCCTTGAAACTAAAATTAAAGGGATGTGTTATAAAACTCATCACTGTGATTCACTTGACCTGTTAGCAGAAACAACACAGGGTAGGTTCTTTTCATTTAATCAATTGATTTATTTAGTTAAGTGGTTCCACAAGCAAGTCAGTGCATCCAGTTGGTGGCATCAGGGTCTTCACTTGTAGGTAACTGAAATGCACTAGTAGAATTTACAATGTTAACTTGTACTTAATAATAACTTAGTAATATTTGATTATTGAAGCAATATGTGCCAAACTAAGCTGAAGAACTGAAAAAATATTCACAAATTCTATTCAAAAACTGGGCAAATGAATGTGGTCTGCCTTACTGGCCAAGGAACATCATAAGGGTTTAATGGTAAATTTGGCATACTTAAAAATCTCAGCTTTTGGTATCAGCAATTCTACCACACAACCGAGAGGAAGAAAGTTGTAAGAATTCTAAAATTCGGAACTTTATTGAAATAAATTGCTGCTGGGTGTATTGTATTGAAGAGCGAACACTAGCAATCTAAAATATAATATTTTCTGTTCTATGAAATGTGGATGTTTGCTGATAAATACTGATTTGCCAGATTATTAAAAATATATCTGATGTGATATTCCTTCCATGCAGGAGAGAACATAGCAAATGAGGACAACGAAGAACAGTGGGGTTGTATACGTGGTCCACAACTGCCTCCAGTAAGCTCTGCTTATCACACATTTCCAGCAGGCTGGAGTTAGCCCTCCTAAACACAGTGCTTGATCTCCCTCTACTGACAGACAGATGCAAGTACTTCATACCTCCTTCCTTAATTCTCAAAGTTTTTGGTGCATGGCCCCTTGAAGTTAGGTGATACCTATTTGTGTCCCCATTTGATTACTTAACAAAAAGGAGCGAGAGGCTTACCATGATTATTATTATTTATATTATTATCATTTATGCTGTCCAATCTTTCAGGCACAGATTGATTGCTTTTTTCCCTCATTTGGCTCATACATAGTCCCATGATTGCCTTGACTCATGGATACAAAGAAGGGTGCTGTTTGGCCTGTAGGGCATACTGTAATAGGCCCCTAAAAGTCAAAGACCTGGCCCCACTGCACCATTAGTCACAGAGATATGAAAAATGGTCCAGATCTGTACCAGGACATGTTCAACATTTTTGCCTCCAAGAACTACAAAGAAGTCAATCATTTTTGGCTGTGATTTTTGATTTAATTTAAAAACAGATTAATTTAATTTAGCAACGGATCAGAATTAAAACTTAGACAGAATGGCACGTTGAGTGACTGGGTACACCTTTACTCAGTTTCTCCAAAGTTATTAAGCTGCAGTTATTGTTATCACTGTAACTGTTATTTACTTACTTGCATAAAAAGTTTAGGTGACTGTAACATTATGACAATTTTCAATCCAGTTGAAATTCAACAATATGGCCAGAAACAGTATTTTAATCATATCTGCCAAACAACATGTGGACATAAAATATAAATTCTTTATATATCCTTATGACTTTATGACTATATCCTGACCACATTCTAAGTCAGGAGAATGTGGTCAGGATATAGTCCCTCCCTGAGGAAAACAAACAGATATTCCAGTTCTTTTATTCCCTCAACCATCAGGCTTCTAAATGCTGCTGACAGTGGCAACTAGATAAGGGCCAGGCATTGTGAATTTGAGAGCTTTAATGTATATATATTTATTTATTCATTCGCATGTTATTTATTGTATTATGGTCCTGTTTGGTCCATGCATGGGCCCTTGCTCCTGCCGATCTGTTGTCACTGACAGAGTGGATGTATTATGTTTTGCTCTGAATCTTATAAGACATAAATGCTGTAAATATGACCACATACAGTACAGTGTGTATTTTAAGTAGTGGGGCCAGAAGCTATGATGTAGCCAAGAGAAGGCAGGCCTTCAGTGTCATGTGCAATGGTCGCTTAGACATCATTTACACAAATTAGAGACTTCAGCTGACCTGATCTGCACATATTTACAGCAGGGATTTTCAAATTTCCACATGCTCTAGACCCCCAGATTTCCATGAGCCATGACACCCTTTTGAGGCCGTTTTTCTCTACAGGAACCCTTACATCAAGAATTTTTTTTTTTTTCACAAGCATTTAAACACAAGAAATCTGACATCAATCCATCATGACTGATCTGATGTTTAATTATATAATTTAAATGATTATAAACAGTGTACATTTTAAGTTATCCGAAAAGTACCAAGAAATTAGTAAAAAAATTGACAGGAAATGATAAAAAAAAAAATTAGCCATGAATTCTATCTTAATTAATCTTAATTAATTTAATTAATCCATTACAATTTATTTAATTAGTTATATTTATAATATATGTTTAAAGGTCAGATCAGCAATGCAGGATCAGATTTATTGTGTTTAAATACACGTGCATTTCACAAGCATTGAAATTTTCTCATGCACTTAAACTATTCCTCATTTTGCTGAGGACCCCCTGGAAGACCTTCAAGGACGGCTCTGAAAAACACTGCTACAAACTGTGGGAGGAAAGCAGAGCACCCAGAGGAAACCAACACAATTAAGGGGAGAACATGCAAACTCCAACCGAGATTCAAATCCAGAACCTTCTTGCTGTGAGGCCACAATGCTCATACTTTTGTAGTACAACTTTTCCCACTGTTGTCTAAGAATGTGGCTGTGGGATGGCACGGCACTGTGCAGTCACTGCAGAGCTGTTCCCTTAACCCCAAGGTTAGTGTGTTCATCAGTAGTCAAGTGTCCTTGGATAGGACTCTGCACTCTTCCCCATTCATTGTAAGTCCCACTGGGGAGAGTCAGCTAAAAATATAAAATGGCATGGGGCCTACCTTGAAGCGAATGTTGTTGCTGACCAAGATGTTGCCCTTCATGAAGTCCCGTTCGTTCTGACGGTTTTCGGTGACGACAGGGAATGCATGGTAAACAGTGGTGCGCAGGATGCTAACCAGAGATTGGACCCGGGTATGGGGGTAGACGTAGGTTAGGTTGGGCTCCATGATATCACTGGCTGTCAGCCTTTGAAGGTTGAGGGAGAGGACACATAACAGACAAATAAACACTGCACAAAAAGTAAGGAAATTTGTGTTTGGTAGATTATTTCTTTGTTGTAACAATGCTTCTTGGCAATACATTTTATACAGTTGGAAAGCCTGTTTATTTCCCTTTTAAATGGTGCCACATTTGTAAGGAACATGCATTTGTGGGATGAGCAGCAGAGCTGAGGATGTGGATTGTGCCCATGATGCCAAATCTTCTCTGCCAATGCAAAACAGCTTATTTTGCTGTTGCACACATACATATGTATACACACACACACACACACACACATATATATACACACACACACACACACACACACACACACGCACACATATGTATATATGTGTGTGTGTGTGTGTGTGTGTGTGTGTGTGTGTGTGTGTGTGTGTGTTTTCAGGATCCATTCGTCTTACTTGTCCATCTCCACCTCTGTCTCCCACTCTAAGAGAGGCACTCCTTTCAGGTCAATGTGGATGTCATAGATGCCTTTGTTAAAGAAATCTCCAGTCCACTTGGCAACCTGACAATAAACACAAATAGTCAGTGCATGAACCCAGCATTTAATACGTTATTGTGCTCCTCTTGTTGATTTTCTCAAGATTAATGTAAGCAAAAATAGAGATCTACCATGAACAAATGACAATATTATGAGAAAATTATTGGCACACAGAATCATTTTAAAGAGATATTTCAAATCAGACAGTATTTCACTCCTAGCTGCAGGACAGCAGTGGTGCTCTCTTCCTCTCATTGTTACTGAGTGCTGGATACTGGCTTGATGCTCCAAATGCTAACTGTTAGCCTCCTGCCATTGAGGTGAACTTCCCCCCAGCTCATGTTCTTATAAGTAAGTGCTTTATACCACTCAAAGAAGGTTAACATCACTTTGTAAGTGTTGCCTTCCAAAACTAAAGAGGTGTAGGTGTATGTGTAGGTTTGTGCATGTGTGTATGTATGTAGGGGAGAGTGGGGTAAATAGTGCCAATTTTTACTTAAAGTGCATTTAAAGCGAGGGGATTACAGTAATGCCTCCAACTAAAATATGCACATATAGTTTAGGATGTTGTGCATCCCTGGGAACAATCAATTTGGATCTTATATAAACTGTTTGAGAAATATAGCTTTAGAAAAAAAAGTGGTTTTGTGGCACAACTTGCCCCCGGTGTGGGGTAAATTGTGCCATTAGAGAGAATACACTGGGGTAAATTGTGCCATTGATAATAATTGATAAAAGAGATCATTTTAATCTCACAAATGATAATGCTATACAAAAGCAAAACAAATTCAATACGAAATTATTTGTTTAACATTTATTTCTTATTTTAACAAGATCACAGGCCACTTTTCTATAACGAGGCCTAGCGCCACATGAACACATACCCAGAACAAAATAAAAATTCCAAAATGAGCACCTGCAAATCATCTTCATCTGAATCTGAATAGTTTTAGTGATCAAAGGTAAGAAGACAATGTACAATAACAATAAAATACAATAAAGTAATATATAGTATATAATCACAGGTTGTGCCACTGGCACAAATTACCCCAAGGCCCTTTGGCACAAATTACCCCAAGCCCACCATTTTGAAAAAAATGCCTCCCCCAGCTGTTTTAAGCTAACATCATGCTAACTGTATAGACTCATGGTGTAGTTTACTAAAGTACTAAAACCTGTGTGAACTGTTTTCAAAGTTTTCTATAATTGTTCAAACACAGCAATCAAAAAACCTTGATCATGGAAATTTTACTTTGGAGGGCAAAAAAATGTTTTTTGAACTGAAATGTGCTTTCCTCTCAAGCCATGTGTCTCCCTTCTTTGCAGGATGAGTGAAACGGATGCCTCTTCAAAAATATGTGGTCACATGACCAACTTCTTCTATGGTTTTCTAGATAACAGGGGTGGCACTACTTGCCCCTTGGCACAAATTACCCCACTCTCCCCTATATATGCATGTGTTTGTACAACATAGCCAGGCTTGTATGTTTGGATGTTCATATTACATCACTCAGTTGATTAATTGATGTTTTGTATATCTTCCAGTAGTGTGTGTGTGTGTATGTGTCTATGTTTAGTTTTAGTTTAGTTTAGTTTTTATTTTTCTCAGAGAGTGTCATGCACCATTAATGGTGCCCAGCCCTATGGGCTTACAGGACACTGCAAAAAGAAAAAAAGAAAAAAAGGAAAAAAGGAAAAAGGATAAATACAAAGTCAGAAGGAAACAGGATGGCAAAACAAAACGAGTTGCATTAATTATAATGGCATGCTACCTCACAACATAAAGAGTAGACTTGCATAGCTGAAATGCGTTTGACAGATACTTAGTCTATGCAGGTATGTGCATGTATGTGTGTATAGGCAAATGTATGTATGTGTGTATATATACATATATGTAAATGTAAGCATGTGGGTTGTGTGTGTATGTATGTTTGTCTGTATGTGTGTAAATATAGATATTACTTAGTTAGTCACATACTGTATTTTATGTTTGGATGTTCATATTTATTATATCACCCATTTAGATTTTTTAAATGATTGCAAAAAGCATTCAACACAGTAACCATCAAATACTGTTGTATAATTGAAGGGAATAAGCTTTGATAGGGTGGCTTTAAACTGAATACAGTCATATCTTTCTGATAGAGTTCAAATGGTAGATGCAGGAGGTACACTCTCAGAGCCCAAAAACCTTACCTATGGAATCCCACACGGGAGTATACTTGGTCCTTTATTGTTTTTATTGTATATAAAGGACTTGGAGGTTACTTGTTCATGTCCTATATTTTTGTCCACGGATGATTCAGCTCCACTGGTAACTGGAGAATGCTTAGAAACAGTTATGTCTCTTGGCCAAGAACTTCAGAAAGTAATTTGTTGGTTTTGTGACAATAAGTTGTCCCTGCACTTTGGGAAATCTGAATGTATGGTTTTTAGAACAAAGTATAAATTAAGGGGCCGTAACAGTTTTTCTGTTCAATGTAATCGTACAGTGTTGAAGGAAAAGCACTCTGTGTCTTATCTTCGATGTGAACTGGACCAGTGTGTGTCTGGTTAGACTATGGCCCACTCTGTTATTGGGAAGATCCATTCAAAGATAAAGTATTTGGCAAGAATATCTAAACACCTTGATAAAGAAAACATTGAGGACACTGGCTTCATCTTTAGTCCAGTGCCACTTTGATTACACCTGCATAACTTGGTATAGTGGTATAACTAAAAAAAACAAACAAAAGATAAGCTTCAAAAAGCTCAGAATAAATTTATTAGGGTCCACATACATGGTCCAAACCATTTTAAAGAGCTGAATTGGCTCCCAGTGGAAGGTACAGTCCAACGGTTAAAACTTATTATGGTTTTTAAAACTTTACATGTTTTTTGTCCAAACTATTTTTCTGGATATTTTAGTTTGTACGGGATTCCCATGGCCTTAATACAGGAGCAAGTATATGCAACCTGAAGCAAGCCAATCAGCAAGCAGGGAAAAGTACATTCTTATATACGGGGGTGGAGGAATGGAACAAAATCCCAAACAAAACAAAATCTGCTCATACTCTGAACACTTCTAAAAAACAACTGAAGATATGGATGCTGAACAGATTATCATGACAAAATATCCATTTCTAGGTATTAAGGTTGGGTTTCTGAATCACTGGGTTTCAAATCTTCCTTTTACACTTTTTTAAACATGTATTTATTTGTCTGTGCGTATTAGGGTAAACATGAGTTATCAGTTGCAGTTTCTTGTTATTCTTGCCTGCCTCCCTGCCATGAACTTCTGGACTGCAATGGAAATAAGTCTTGCGACTTTATTGAGTTATCCTGACTAACTTTACTGTACTGTATACTCATGTGTGTACTATATTTTTTTTATACTGGTCAAATAAAATTAAACAATCAATCAATCAACCACCCAACAGAGGACATTTTAGGGCTTAAGTACAACACCCAACTTACACCCAGCTGTTCCCACAGTAAAACTTGCTGCTCCCTTGATCCCATTTCTTTTTCTTTTACTTTGGTTTTTGTTTGACTTTTTTTGTTTACTTTTGTGCTTAGTGTTGTCACATGGTTATGTGGTTGCTTTTCATACTGCTGTTACCTCTTACCTCTCCACCCCATCTTCCCCACACCAGCCTTCAATTTCTTCACATTGCTGCCAGACTTTTCCCCATCAAATATCATTATTGGAAGTGACTTAAAGACAGTCACCAACACAACACAGGACAGATCAACCCCATCACAGCACACTTAAGGCTGGGGCTGGGAAACAATTAAACAATACATGACAGACTTAGTCATGGTGATTTCTCATTTGCCCATCAATCATTTTCACGAACTATTTGACTATCTACTATTAACTAGTAATTCAGGTTCATAATGACAGATAAATCTGATATCACAATCCACCCAATCACTATATCAAACCATGCTCCAGTGAGTCTAATTTTAAATAGAAAAATAAAAACTAAACCCACCTAAAGATGGCGCTTTAACACACCATTACTTCAAGATAAAGAATTTGACACATATTTTAAGAGAATGGACATATTTCATGGAAACAAACGACTCTCCAAATATCACCCACACTTCTCTGGGAGACTTCAAAAGCAGTACTGAGAGGCAAAACAGTCTCTTACTAACCACATAACAAAAAAAGAACAAGAACAGGAAAACAAACTGTAGGAGAAAATCAAACAATTACATAATTCCTATGCAGTCAATCCCACTGAACAAACCCAAAAAGAAATTAGAGAAATCAAATCTCAACTCGACAGCATTATTAACAAAAAACTCATGCTGCAGAGGCTTTGCTTGCACCACTTCGAATATAATGAGAAATCAGGCAGATACCTCATAAACCAACTTAAATGTAATTAAAGCTGCAAGCAGCGTTGGACGGGCCCTCGCACCCGTGCCCCGCGTCCGCCTCGTGCCCGTCGGGGACGGTCCATTCACGGTGCCACTCACTCACACTCACACGCACACACACACACACACACACACACACACAACACACACACACACTCACACTCACACATCACACTCAACACACTACACACACTCACACACATCACCCCACAACACTCACAACACACACACACACACACACACACACACACACACACACACACACACACACAAACACACAAAGTTCTGGACCAGCCACTAGCGGTGCTCCTCCAGCAGATGTCGCCCTAAGCTTGCGTTTGAGTTTGACAGTTGTTTCTGCTTCTGTGGGGGGAGGGCAGAGCAGGCAGAGCAGAGAAAAAAAACCAGAGTCCAAACCTGTTAAACAACTCTTCACCGCAGCCATAAACTTTTTCCAATCCACAGCAAGACCTCCTATTTTTGTAGGAGAATTAGTCTTCTTTCCATCTGCATAGGTTTGGAAGCTGTCAGACTTTTACTTTGGACTCCAGGGGCCTAATTAGTGCCTATGCTCACGGCAAGTGCATGTTAATTCACAGCAGGCACACCAGGGTCCATGGGAAAAAGTGGAGACACTGACTTTGAGGGCTTCTGAAATCCAAACGGTTCGATGGAATGTAAATTCCTTCTGAACTTTTGTTAAGCACTATGTCCTCTGTCATGTATTTAAGTTTTCAAGTCACTAAAATTAACGCCCTGGGAGTTTAAAGATTTTCTGCAAAGCGCAAATTTGGGTGAAAACGTGACGTTCAAATGCAAATTGCGGACTTCCTGTTGGTTTTAGGTGGGGGGCACGAGCACGAAAAATGTCGGGCTTGATGAGATCTACGTTTCGGCGCTGGTTTGGTCTTTCTATCACATTCCTGTGGGCCGCAGGGGCTGCCTTTGCGTCCCTAGGTGGCGCTACCGAGCCCATTTTTGCACCGGGGGGTTCCGATTTTTGATTTTATCGAATTTTTCGCCAGACCTGGTGTGCGTGCCGAATTTGGTGAGTTTTTGAGCATGTTTAGGGGGTCAAATTAAGCGTCAAAGAGACGTAATAATAAGGGAGAAAAAAGAAACCTTACAAATACAATAGGGCTTCACACTGGGACAGTGCTCGGGCCCTAAAAAACCAGAGTCCCACCTGTTAAACTAGTCTTCACCACGGCCACACACTTTGTCCAATCCACACCATAATATACAGTTTTGTAGGCATTTTCGTCCTCTTTCCATTGGCATAGGTTTGAAAGCTGTCAGACTTTTACTTTAGGCACCAAGGCACCAGGGGCCTAGTGTCAGCCAGGATTCTGCAAGTATTCCCACCAGGGTCCATGGGAACCTAATTAGTGCCTATGCTCACGGCAAGTGCATGTTAATTCACAGCAGGCACACCAGGGTCCACGGGAAAAAGTGGAGGCGCTGGTTGTGGACACTCTGACTTTGAGGGCTTCTGAAATCCAAACGGTTCGGAATTTTACTAATTCCTTCTGAACTTTTGTTAAGCACTATGTTCTCTGTCATGTATTAAAATTTGCAAGGCAATAAAATTAACACCCTGGGAGGAGATATATTTCATGCAAAGTGGAAATTTGGGCGAAAACGTGACATTCAAATGCAAATTGCGGACTTCCTGTTGGTTTTAGGTGGGGGGCACGGGCACAAAAAATGTCGGGCTTGATGAGATCTACATTTCGGCGCTGGTTTGGTCTTTCTATCACATTCCTGTGGGCCGCAGCGGCTGCCTTTGCGTCCCTAGGTGGCGCTACCGAGCCCATTTTTGCACCGGGGGGTTCCATTTTTTGATTTTATCGAATTTTTCGCCAGACCTGGTGTGCGTGCCGAATTTGGTGAGTTTTTGAGCATGTTTAGGGGGTCAAATTAAGCGTTAAAGAGACGTAATAATAAGGGAGAAAAAAGAAACCTTACAAATACAATAGGGCTTCGCACTGGGACAGTGCTCGGGCCCTAATAAAAAACAAAGCAAATACAATAGGGCCCTCTCTCCAGAGAGAAGCGCGGGCCCTAATAAAGAGTATCATACCAACAATTAAGGACTCAGTGGGGAATATCAGCCAGGACTCACAAACCATAAATAATATCTTCAGAACATACTACTGTAAATTATATGAAAATGACAAAGACAAAAAACAACATCAGAAATAGATACTTTTTTGGACAAAATTACACTTTCAAGACTAGACAAACATCAGGCAGACATCTTGGACACCCCACTAACATCAACAGAATATGAAAAAGCACCCAAAAAATGTCAAACAATAAAGCCCCTGGACTGTTCCGCCGCTGTTTCCCCGCTGAACTCTATAAACACTTCTGGCCAACAGTTTCACCATTATTCATTAGAATGGCAGATGATAAACAGAACAAAAGCCATCCCACAGCATATGAATATAGAACTCATTTCACTACTACTTAAGCCAAATAAAGACCCAACCCTGTGCACAAGCTATCGCCCCCTATAATTAATCAATACAGATATTAAAATCATTAGCAAAGCATTAGCAAGTCAAACTGAATCAATCATTTCATCTCTAATACACCCAGATGAAACAGGATTTATTAAAGGCAGACACTCATAAACACAAGAAGCTTCTTCAACCTCATGAACATATCCAATCGAAACAAAACCAATACCATTATCCTGTCATTAGATGCAGAAAAGGCATTGGATATAATCAACTTTAATTTAATATTAAAGTTTAAAGTTTAAAATTTCTCATCAAAACTCTAGAGGAGTTTGGCTTTAGAAAATCATTCATTCAACTGATCAAAAGTTTCTACAGCTCACCTATGGCAACAGTCATTACAAACAGATTAGCTTCACAAAAATTCACACTATGCAAAGGGACCAGGCAAGAATGCTCACTTTTGCCATCACTGTTCGCCTTATTCATTGAACCATTAGCTGCGACAATACGCCAAACAACAGCATCACAAACATCAAAACAAACAAAATAAAGCATAAAATCAAACTCTATGCAGATGACATATTTCTACAAAATCTAAACTTCAATATACTTGACACACCTGGAAACCAAATCACAGCACCTCTACTGGTAGCCCTAACTATCACCAAGAAAACTATTAGACTAAACTGGTAAAACAGGAAACAACTTACCACCTCATAGTGATTAAATATTTTAACAGACCAGGTAACACTAGAGCAAAATTCTGCCATAAAAAAAAAAAATCTGCACAATGTATTGAAAGGTACTCTGTGCTTCTTAAATCTCTTAACTTGCCAGTGAGCTGATGCCACTACAAACATTGTTCACTTTCACCAAATACAAATATCACCAATACTCCTAACCAAGGACCAAACCCACGTACATAATCACAGATCCCAGCCACGATAACCATGTCCCAAAAGTCACAATATACACCAACCATGCACACAGGCAAATTCACAAACAGATAGACAATAGACAACACAGGGGAGGGGGTGGACAGAAGAGATGTGGTGGGAAGGTGGGGGGAGAAAGGGGGAGGGAGGAGGAGGGGGAGAGGAGAGAAGGAACAGGGGGAAAAAATGTGAAGTTGTTCAAATTTGGATTTGTTTCTTCTCTCTTCTTTCCCTTTATCTCTCTTCTTTTTTTGTTTTCTTTTCTCTTTCTTACACAGTCGTTCATGATACCAACTCATCCTTTACAGTTATACCCCAGTCTCTGTTTGATGCAATGTTTGTCCCACTACAGTATTGTATGTATGCATGATGGCAGGAGGCTAACAGTTAGCATTTGGAACATCCTGCCAGTACCCAGCACTCAGTAACAATGCAAGGAAGATAGCACCACGACTGTACATAACAGCTAAGAGGGGAGTGAAATATCAAAATCTTCAAAATGGGTGAATGGATGAACAGAGAATGACCTGAAACGTTGAAATAATAACAATACTTCACATTATACCATAAGCGTTATCATGATGGGCAGTCCATATGAGATTTCATTGGTGGATTCGATGAGGATGACAGTCAGACTGATGGTCATCCTGACCACACCCCCGAGGAATGAGGCTGCACCAATCAGAGCATAAGTCCCAGAGTAGATGTCCATTCCTAGGTTTCTGACATATGACAGACAATAAGAACCACTCAGGCATGTGGAGGTCACTGTATCATTTACCACAATATCACTCAAAACCTAAAGCCTGATGCATGAATGCATAATGAGAAAAGTGGCAGAGAGAAACAAAACCATGGGCCAAGTAAAGCACCATGAGAATGCCATGCCTGGAGTGCACAAAGGACTCTGCTCAGTAAACTCTCCCACAGTTGTTTGGCATGTCAGCAAGATGGACAGTGCTAATGATCATTACTTGCAGCTGAATGAAAGTCAAAAGCCTGGTTGTGACGAGAGGTTGGCAGTGGAAGTGGGTCAAAGACTCTCAAAGAAACTAGAGTGAAAGCCAAGGAGACAATTGTCTAGTCAGCAGATTCCACAATGCGAGCTATGGACAGGCATCGAGCGCAGGCTTTGACAAGGTTTTGACCAACAAGGGTTTTTGCAGGCCAACACCAACATTCTTTTAAGTAAGGGCTGACTGAAATGGGTTTTTGAGGGCTTATAATGACATCTGTGCTAGAGTTGTCCTGGGTTTCTGAAAGTCAGTATCACTGTTTTCTGGATTACAGTCAGACTGATATCAGTTTCTGATGGCTGATATCAATACCGATACATTTTGGTTTGAATCAAACATTTATCAGAACTATATTATCAGTGAGGAAAAGCCTTTGAAATAACAACTAAACATAACTTATTTGGAAATACATCTCATTTGGAAATACATAAATAAATGAACAAATCAAGAAAATGCTCAAAGAATGAATTATTGATTGTATACTTTATTGTTACTTCAGGATTTATTTTCCTTGATAAGAATTTATGCTCCAGTATGATTTATCTCAGATTTGATTGACATCGCTGTAATTTGCATATTGAAGTTAGCCTCAATATGTAAATTACAGGGATGTAAATTTAGTAAATTAGGCCACAACCTGAGGTAAATCCTGTTGGAAAAGAAGTTCTGCTGTAGGAAACAGATAAAATAATAAATAAAAACAGATAAAATAAATAATTTATAGATTTATGCATTGCATTTATTTATGTATTTCAAAATAAATCATGTTTGGTCCCCAATACTCAAACAGCATTTAGACCACAGACCACATACTAAAACTCTTGCATGTTCTTAACTCAGGAGGAGGAGGAGGAAAGCAACACTATCACATCAGATGCAGATGACATTGACTGGATAATAACAAATTAGTAGCTACGCAATACATCAGCTCTGTTTCAACTTTTGAAATGCAATTATGCCACCCTCTCTCACATATAAATAAAGAGATCAAATAGAACTCCAGCAGCCTCCTCCACTCTAGTGTGGCTGAAAACCAACCTAAAAAAAGAAAATGTGAAATACTTTGGAAAATACATTGTATATTGTCTGATATTCTTTAACTTTCCTTGATTATGTATAATTTTTCCTGTCGTATACATCACTCAATATTCCAGGTATTTCAAAACCAGTTGCAAACCTATATAAATTAAACAATTGTCTTAAGTACATTATGAAAATATTGTTCTTACATGTTGAGGAGGTTTGCCACCAGACGTCCAAATGCTGCCCCACCCAGCAGTGCTGGAACAAAGAGACCACTAGGTACTGACACACCATAGGTCCAACAGGCCAGCAGGAAGTACAAGACGAAGAAAACTGACAGAGTCACCGGGCTGAAGGTTCCTATGGGGACAGGCAGCAGACTGAAGAACAAAGACTCAAATACATACATATATGTTTGCATATGTGTGTATGTATGTGTTCTTTGTGTGTGTGTCAGCACACATATTTTTGTTTGAACCTGACCTGAGATGGGACCATAGTAACCGAGCCTGACCTGAACCCAACAGGCATTCCTTTTTTTGTGTCCGAACCTGACCTGAGCCTGAGATTGTGCTTGTCCTCCAACGTCAGCACTATACCACGAGTTCCCAGAAGAGACGGTAGGTTCATCATTTTTATTTACTTTACACTTAGAGTTTAGCTAAAATAACGTCGACATGACCGACCCCAACTCAAACATAATTCCTAAATTTTTGTCCAAACCCTGTCCAACCTGTTGGGTCCCAACGGGCCCTGATAGGCTTTGGTCGGGTATCTACACTCTAATGTCAACCCATCTCACCATTCTGATGAAAGAGCTGGTAGATAGCGGCCTCCTGGGGGTTGAAAAACAGTGTGGCCATGTCGTTGTAAGTCTTGTTGGGACAGAAGAACTGGCGGATGGTAGAGTGGATGTCATCTTTGTTGGCCACCTAAAAAAACACAAAACAACAACTACCATATAGAGCATATCTTAAATCTCTGTACCTTGACGGAAATGCAGTGTTGTCACTTCATTAATTATAGTGTGCAACTACAGCCAGAAATAGTGATGGAGAGTCCATTCCAAAAGAGTCGATTCTTCTGATCATAATGTGACCCTAATGCCATGACTGCAGGAATCAACTTTTTCTGTCTGTCCATTCCACTTTGTGTTTGTGATTGGGCAAATACCATAAGAGGCTGCAGAACAGTCTAATGACTTGTCTCTGTGTTTGTGTGCTATGCTAGCTGCAATGCTTATAACGGTGCCTCACATTTCAGCAGAAAAAAGCTTGTCCTGTGTGATCATGGCTTAAGCTCCTCCCAAATGACATGATTTCTGGACTCCAAGAGCTGGTTCCTTTGATTTCCAGATTTGAAACCAGAGTGTGTGTCAGTTCCAATAAAGCGGAAGTCACACACCACTACCAAGAAGCAAATGAAAAGAAAAAACATGATGATTCAGCCCAACTTCCCTCAAAATACAAAGTAAGTAATCTCAAAGCTGCAGCACTGCCATTATTACATCCAAATAGAGAAAGTTACACTGGGACCAGAAATAAAAATGCAACCTGAATTACTCCACTTCTAAATAACAGATGAAAACTTGGAAACAGTGTCAAAGGTTGGTATAATACATTTTCACCTGAACCTTGTCTTTGTCCAGTGTTATGACATTTGTCTTGGGTGCAACCAATGCTCAGTGTGACTTGTAAAATTGTAAAAATGTAAAACATCTTAGTTTGTAAGTCTGAAAGGAGACTTTGAAGCCTTATTTGAAACAATCTGTGTTTGGCATAAAGCATATGTATTTTAGGGCTTTCTGGTGTAAGACAGTAAAAATAGGGAGGGAATTGAAAGGTATACAAATGACCTGCAAAAGCTGATTTATCATGATTGGTGGCTGATGCAGCTAAGGAAATTGCACCTGATATTTAACACCTTTGTAAACTGCATCTTAACTCCTTGGTGGCTCTTTTGACCAGTTCAGCTTGTCTTTCAATTCAATCTAGTGCATATAATCACACCAGCTCCCTTTACTCATCAGGTGTGTATGGATCCTGGTTGCAAGGAAACTCGTTCTCACAGCTGACACAAATTTGACCACAATCTGGACATTGCAAGCAACATGATAAATTTACCACACAAACTGTCACGGTCAGTTTTTTACACACGGACACTCATATCCGAGCATAAATAGCGAGTGTTTTGCCACTTAGCTCAAAGCTAGAGGCATACAAAGTTGGCAGTACATTTGTTGATATGAAAGTGATTCAGCCACATGGGTTGTCATAAAGATACAATTAACTTCTGAAAAGATTCACAAAATATAATTAAACTTTGTCAAAAGGTTGGTCCTGCAGCAAGAACTGATTCACTTTTCACAATTAGCCAAAAGGGGTGCATTTGTAAATGGCAAATCTTGACAATTGCATTGTGTTGGTGGAGGTATGTGTTCCACTAAGTGCTTCCTAGCTGTCCACTGTTTTAGCCTTTCTTAATTTTGGCAACTAAATACAGCATGCGCGAATATTTAAATATTAATATCTTCAGTTAGACCTCACGCTGAATATTTAAACATTTAAATATTCATTACACCGTCACTTTAACTATTTGAATTCATTTAGAACATCTACCAAAGAGCTGACAGTATATAAATGAATCATGCACACTTGTACATACTCTACTTTACAGAAGAGAGAAGATACTCACCGTTACTGTTGTGTTATGGGTTGTGGGGGAGACCAAGTCACGACATTCGCCAAGCGTCATAGATGCCACAAATATTACCACTGTAGTTACCATGGTAACCAACAGACTCTCCAGAACCCTAAAAAGGATGGATATGAAGGTTTTTATAGTTTAGGATTTCCTATTTTTACATATTTATTTTTAAATTCAATTTCAGCCTAGATTTAGTTTTTTCAGTGTGACTTTGCTAGTTTTAGCTTAGTCTTCAGTAGAATCTCAACAAGGAGTAGTGGCACAGCTTAACCAACATTTCTGTTGGTTAAGCTAGCCCTGTTTGTTTGGTAATACGAAGTTCCAAACTCATATTTGCTACAACATTATCACAGACATTAACAACCTTCTGATTCTTGGAGGCCTTTAATGGCTTTTATATTAAAGAAATTTAATACATACAAATGAAAAACAACTCTTATGCAGTTGCACTGTATGTATGATACAAGTAGAATATGACCATGGTCACAATATCCTGACTATAAGCATCACTGTCTGCTATGGGAACTGCAGCCCTTACGACAACTAGGGATGCTAACTGGTGGCCGTTTGATATGAGGGACAAAAATGACAAAACAATAAATGAATAAATAAATAAATACGCATATAAATATATAAATGCATAAATAATGAAATTAATAAATATTTCTACATTTATTTATTTATTTATTTCTGTTTTTATTCATGCATTTATTTATTTATTTGTGTATTTATACATTTATGCATGCATTTATTTATTTATTTTTACATTTATTTATTTATTTATTTATTTCTACATTTATTTATTCATTTGTGTATTTATATATTTATTTTTACATTTATTTATTCCTTCTTTTATTTCTACATTTATTTATTTATTTTTACATTTATTTATTTATTCCTACATTTATTTCTGTATTTCTACATTTCCACATTTATTTATTTCTGTATTTCTGTGTCGTATGTTAAGTAAGGTGGGCGGTTCTTACATTAGTCTTAAGCACGATTGGTCAACTGAGCGAATCAGACAGAAGCAAACGATTCATGCATGGATGAACCATGAAACTGGAAGTAGTCGGTGGGTACATGATTTACCACATCATTCGCCAGTGACCTTAAATCACTGACGATGGCTCTCAAAACGCTTTCCATTGTGTTTTACACAGTAGCTAGTAGGGCATTAATGTAAACATCGACCCGTCGAAAGTCGAAGAAACACACACACACACCCACACACACACCCCCCCACACACGGTCGGCGCTCCACTACAGCCTCCTCAACCCCCCCGGTCGCCCGGTCGGCGCTCCACTACAACCCCTCCCTCCCTCCGGTTGGAGCCCCGCTAGCCCCCCCAAAAATCTCCCGGTGTTGACGGGTCAACGACATTGAAAAGTCGGCGTGGAAAAGTCTGGCGTTGTTAATGCCCTAGTAGCTAGCTAGTCCACTGCTATCCACTGCTACTGCCAGTCCAGGCAGTAGCAGTGGATAGGATCACACCCACAAACCAATCGTGCTTAAGACTAATGTAAGAACCGCCCACCTTATTAACATACGACACAGAAATACAGAAATAAATAAATGTGGAAATGTAGAAATACAGAAATAAATGTAGGAATAAATAAATAAATGTAGAAATAATAAATAATGTAGAATAAAGAAGGAATAAATAAATGAATAAATGTAGAATAAATAAAAGTATAAATAAATAAATGTAAAATAAATAAATAAATACATGCATAAATGTATAAATACACAAATAAATAAATAAATGCATGAATAAAAACAGAAATAAATAAATGTAGAAATATTTATTAATTTAATTATTTATGCATTTATATATTTATATGCGTATTTATTTATTTATTCATTTATTTATTGTTTTGTCATTTTTCGTCCCTCATAGTTTGACCGGTTGTTGACCGTTTGAACTTTAACCGAATAATCTTGTCGGTTAATTTTAAGGCCGAAAGTGTTGTCACCGACACAAATGTGCATGTCATATTGTAAATACCGTAACTACTGTAAAGTTTGTTCTATCGAAAAAATTCCAACTGTTCCTGAAAGCTAAGCAGTTGCTTGTGAACCCACATACAGTTTAATACGGTAAACATGGCGACAGGACGCTCTGCCGGGCTTGGATTACGTCATTACACACAGAGCTCAGCTCAGTAGAGAAAGACTGGAGAAACGAGCCAAGCTTATGATGATCACGTAGAGTTTTGAACAAAGTTTGTCATGCAAGTGTGCGAGAGTCAAAACCACCAAGCAGACTCATCGAGGAATCTGGAGACAATATTTTTCATGAGGAGAGAGAGATTTCTTCTACACCACGGTAAGCAACATGTGTAAATTACATAATGTTAGTAGGATATCATGTAGGCTATGTACAATATTTGACTTCTGAATGAATGGTGTTCCATATTATCTTCTGTCTGAATTGGTTTTGGGCCTGCTGAGGGGAGATCAGAACAGACACGGTCGCGTTCTTGACTGTCTGTAAACTTTACAGACAGTCAAATAATATTCTCGGTTAACCGAAATAAACCGATTAATGAGGCCCGGTGGTCGACGAAGAAAATTTTCCATTTTTGCCATCCCTAACGACAACACACTTTTTAGCTGGCATTTTCAGGGACGCTAACGTTAGCATCCCTAGCAACACGACCAACACTACCAAGCTAGCGCTAACAGTCAAAATGGTCGCGCAACGATTACGTCACATCCAGAGCCTGGTAACTTTAGAGGAACCTTCCTCCTACTCGGCCCTCTCAGTGGAGACACGGCAGTTGAGAGGGCTGAGCGAGAGGACGTTCCTGTAGTAGTTCTTGTCCCCCAAATACTACCAGGAACTTCTTTGGTGGAAACGGGCCTTATGAGGCCTTGCAGAGAGTGGTTTGTTCTGCTGGACCTGCTGGATAATTTTGATTTAGTTTTAGTCTTTGCCTTTCATCTAAAATGCATTTTAATTGCATCATTTAACTGAATGTCATTTGACATACTTTTAGTTACTTTTAGTCAACAAAATTAACATTGATGTCAACCCCTCTCTCCACCCGGTCTCTCCTGTTCCTCTACACTGTACCTATCCAACAAAAGCAGAAAAAAAACCCCAATCAAAATAGGTGAACTATCCCTTTAACAAAAGACAATATATCCTTTTAATAAAGGAATAAATTAGGCAAGTGAGGAGCTTTGTGTGTATTTGTGTATGTGTTAACAATCACCTGATAAACTTGGCCTTGGGGTGGATATGTCTGATGCGATACTTGGCCAGGCTCTTGTTGACAAAGTTGAAGAGGGCCCCCAGGAGGCCCCCCACCACACCCATTAGGACAAAGAAGGCCAGGTCCACTATTGTCCACAGGTGGCAATTCTTATCACCTTCTGGACACTGGGGAGTTTTGTACAGGGGTTAAACTGTACCATATATCAGGTAATAAATGTCATCCATCTCAGACATACTGCATTAAATGATGCAGTATGTCTGATTACAAATGTATTTATTATTTAATTAATCAATACTGCACCAGATTGCACATACATGAATCTACTTTAATATTTTGATCCTGGGTTTTGAGAGAACTTTAGTGCCAAAATTCCTAAATGTTGTTTAAGAGGCTTTTTACACTCTGCCAAAAATAAAATTCTGGGGTAACTTTTAACATTTCTAATTTTTGAAAAACATTTGCCAATATTCACAAATTAAAGATGACCATTTTCATGGTCAATGGTCAATATCATCAGCTTTAATTCTAAAAAATAGGTATCTGGCCTCCAAAAACTTACCCTGGCCCAACCTTAATGTATTTGTTGTTTGCATGTTAAGTACATGCAAAAATTTTACCTTGAACTCCCCAAAGTTGAGCAAGCCAGGGAGCTGGAAGATGCCCCACTTGTTGAAGTGGATCCCCGAGCGGAAAAAGTTGAGGGTGAAAGTGGCCGACATGGAACAGAATAGCTGGAAACAGGAATCAAAGATAATCATATTAGATGTTTAACACTTAACATCCCTTCTTCCACAGTAATATGAATAACACACCAATTAAATGTCTATAACACATGATTGATGCCATTGTTTTTTTTGTTTTTTTTCCATATGACACCATATCCTACATTAACAGATGAAGTCTGGGTACACTTCAACAAACACCAATTAAATTACCATCGCTCATCCACTTTAAAATGGCATACCCCAGGTTTTCACTTTAAAAACACATGGTTACTGTGAGCTCAATCAACTCTGAGGTACCACAGTGTATTAGGGCCATTGTAGCGAGAAAAAAAAAAACATTACAGAGCTAGGGGAGGGGTGGGGGTGGTAATATTCCAAGGAAAAAATTCAGAAATTCCAAGATTATAAAGTCACCCATTTATGAGAAAACAAACTTGGAAAAATAGTTATCACTTCATCTAAATCAGTATGTTGTTTTATTCTCAATGGGAGTCACGATAATGTCTCTTCAAAGTCCAGATGCTGATGATAATATTGTGATTCTGGGCTACAGTCACCAGGATTTCCTTTTTACTAAATCTGACTGCTCTTGTGTATTTGTATGAAAGATTTTGGAAAAGATACATTGAACAGAGGATAAAGTCACAACTTCCGTTACTGTGGGCGCACGTCTTACAGCTCTATAAACAGCAACACTTGCTGTCTTTTCCTTTTCTACCAGTATCACAGCAGTTACATAGCGCTACCTATTGGCCTGGGATAGGATTAGCTTTCAGACCACAACAATTGCAAAATACAATTTGATTAACACGATTAGGTCGGCAACTACTAGCATGATACACGGCAAGCTTATATATCTATGATGGCAAGTGGCAGCGTCTGCAGTGTGTGGTTGATCCAACCATGGAAAGTTCTGCCATGTGGTCCCTTGACCCAAAAAATAAATAAATAAACAAATAAAAGGAAAAACTATCTTTCTGAGTTTTTTTTCCTGTAAATTTGTGAGTTTTTTCCTTGTAAATTTATGACCTTAATCAAAGGCTGTGGCATTCCCTTTGGCTCAAAAGGTAGAAAACCTTAAATGAGCAGAATGCACTGGGCAGATTTTTGTCAGCGGGTTTCACCCCGCTCACAAAAAATGAGGAAGTAAAACCTGTACTTTGCTAGAGCTGGCATATGAACAGGGAACTCGGAGTGCAGAAAAAATGGTAGGAAAGAATGCTGCAGGCTCAACAGGTTTTTCTGAGGAACAACTCCAGGCTAGGTCTAGTAAACCTGTTACCAAGCACATCAGCCTCAGAGTTTAGGTTCCCATTGTGAAGGACCAAGAGCTAATCTGATTTTGCTTCATGGAACCGAAAAACTCAGCTCTTAATCTAACCAAGTACTGCATGATGATTTTCTATCAATATGAGACAAACAAGCACAACATTCATGTAGGGGTTCATGTGATGCCAACTAACAACACAAAAATAGCACCATGTATATTGCTTTTGCTAAGACCTGCTTTTGGCAGGCGAAGGCGGTACGTCATGATCAAGGAAGTTTCTTTTATGAATCTCTTATCTAGGACTCTAAATCTATGCATAACATCGGTGGCACAGGTAACATGGGAGTAAACAAGAGAGAGAAAGGGAGATAGCCATGGTGCTTACAATAAAATGTTGTTTCTTGTCAGTTCTTTCTTAAAAACAGTGGAACTTACAGTTACAACTCAGCTTGTTATTTGACACCTTTGATGACTAGTGGAAGTGTTTCCACTACTTCAGAGAAACGGTACAAAGTTGATGTTCTGAGTGGTGAGGTATATTTACTACTTTGATGAGTAACTGCAAACAAGTTGATTTTGTCAGCGTGTTCCCACTTTTTTGATGAGCAATGGTAAACAAGTTGAGTTTTTGGCAGTATTCCCTCTACTTTGATTTGAATCAATAAAAGGTCGACAAGGACACTAGACATCCATTTGAACATCCTGATCAGTCAAAGGAGAAGAAAAAATGACTAATCCTGAGTTTAGAGAGAGGATACAAAATAGTAAAGTAATATAACAAGCAGTTTAACTGTGTGTTTAGACTAAACACAAAGCGTGTTTTCACGTTGCAGACTTGTATGAGTACAGCTACAAATTTTTCACTCAAGTTGAAAAGTTTCAACTCAAGTGAATACATGACTTCTGCATGTTTACATCATGCATGATGCAGAAATTTGCGTCACTTGTGTTGCCCAGTGCGAATTTGTGCATTTGCATTGACTTTGTACATATTCACACCACATTAAAAACTCACTTCATGTTTGGTCTGAGCACACAGCAATATATTACTGCTCAAGTAATATTTTTTCTGAAGTAGTATATTTTTTTATTTTTTTATATGTAGAGTAATTTGGCCAGCACATTTTAGAAAAGAAAAAACTGATGGAAAATACATTTTTTTAAAAAATAAACCCCCCAACACTGTTAAGAATGTCCAGACCAGTTCATTGTTTCACTGTGTATCTTGTCTGACCCACCTCGCTGCAACGAAAAACAATTTAAGGCCACTGTGGGAATCACCACTATGGATGGTGATGTAAAACAATAGGCTGGATTCTTACGTATATAGTGGTATTTGCTCCTCAGTGTGAGTGTAATACATCCACCAAGTTTGGTCCATAAATCTTTCCCTGCAAGAATGAGAGCTCCACTGGGAGTGTACTGCTCCAAAAAGAATGACGCAGATACAGACCGGAAAACACCATGATGTTGAGTGGCAGCACAAAGATGAAAAATTGATTTGAAGGATGCACTACAGCACACATTTGTTTTGGTTACACTTTGAACACTCTTTTGAGTCCTCTGGTTTCAAAAAATGGCAGAACTATTTTCTGCTGTAGCATTGCTACTGTGTCATCATGCAGTGGCAACCCCAGCCCCATATTCAACTTAGGGCAGATGCAGTGGCAGTGCTATAACAGTAAACAGTTCAACCATTTTGGAGGCAAGGGAACTGGAAAGGGAGTGAAACTAAAACAAACGTATGTTGTTATGCATTCTTCAAAACAACATGTCTGCTTTGTATTGCTGCTCAAAATCATGTTGTTTCCTCATCTGTATCTGCTATCTAATTCATTTGGAGCAGTGTATTCCCAGTGAAGCTCTTGCGATAGAGAAGGAGTTAATGGACCAAACTTGGTGGATGTATTACACTTGCATTGGCCCAGCAATGCAACTATATGGGTAGGAATCCAAACAATCGCTAACTGAATGATAGGTGATAGTAACATCCCTCACTGTTGCAGGCTTGTGATCATGTTGCAAGGCAATTTGTTTAAGTTGTGGAAATCAAATTGACTGAAACTGAGTTTGCTTGGTAAATGTTGTGGTCACTTTTTGGCGCTGACTGGAAAGGATGACTTACCACTTTCCAAGTGAGGGCCTGATTCCAGAAAGATGAGCCTTCCTCCAGACTGAAGAGAGTGCCACCTATAGGAGCCCCGAAGGCAGCAGCAACTCCAGCCGCAGCCCCTGCTGACACAAAGTCTCGCTTGTCCCTAGAGAACAGGTTACAAGAAAATGACAGGCAGCACAGGTATGACAGCCTGGCTTTGCATCACTGTCAGTGTTATCTCAGTGTGTGTTTCTCCAGCTGCTCCACAGCATGCTTTTATTTGGAGAGGTGCACAGAGTGTCTTGACCAGCTTCATTAGTATTCAAAGTGTGGTTTTATATTTCATGCGTTTCTTGTATTTTCACTATGTTCACAAAAACAAGCTCATCTGGCCATGACCACGTGTATGTCTTTCTACAGTGATGCCATTTAGTCACAGCCTATTTACTGCTGTCTACATCTAGTTTACATTTCCACATGTCATTCTGCAGTGTATCTGTGACCCCATGCATGCCAATTTGTTTGTGAATGTGATTAGGAAAATCCTGGCAGCAGCAGCTGGACCAGCTCAGAAACTCCACAGGCAGGTGGAGCAGCAGGGTCTCAGGTAAGCTTTTATGCCACTGGCTGAATGTAAGTTCATGAGTTATGTGAAATAAAAACAATAGTGGAAGGTTTTGACAAAAATTGGTTAATGTTTGAGAATTGCAGAGACTCTCATGAATGCATCATTCTTATAGCTGCAGCAAACTCTGTGAAAATACAGTGGAACAGTAAAAATTCATTAGTTGGGTGGAGGGATGAATGGCCTGCCTTCCCAATATCTGTACTGTCTGATGCTTCTTTCATTGCTTGATGATATGGTGGAATGTCCCCATGTGGTTCAGAGACTAAAACAATGTTTTGTACATTTCTCCTGTTCCATTACGTGATCTTTTATTTACTTTGGAAAGTTCTATGATTGAGTCTCTGCCTCAGGTTTCATTAACTGACTGTGGGTCCTAAAATAAATGTATGATATTGAAATCTGTGATTATTCATTCTGAACCATTATTATACACCGCAAAAGGCCACCCAACTAATTAGTTTGCTTTTATAGGTAAAATGAGTACCTACTTGAATTGAGATTTGCCAAAGTGAAAGGGGTTGAATTCTTTAGGGGCTCATTAGGGGATGCACCCTAAAACTCTGATCCTAGAATAATCCCTGTTCGTCCCAGTTAGCATTCATAAAAATAAGTTTGGACACTGCTTGTAACAACAGCCAAGGAAGCAATGGGAATACATTTTGTAAATGTGTGTGTATGTGTGTGTGTGTGCGTGCGTGCGTGCGTGCGTGTGTAAAACAGCCATACCTGTCACTGCGGAAGTAGGGGAAATCAAATCTGATTTTCTTAAAAGTGATGCTCTGAAACTAAAGGAGGCAGACCAAACATCAAATGAATGCACTTACGACTGGACCTCAAGACATTCATAAATAAATCAGTAATCATATTAAAAGCAAAACCAAGTGACTACCACTGTTTTAATCTAATAATGGATTCAAATTCTTGTTTCAGATAGCAGTGACACGGGCAAAAACAAAAGATGAACAAAAACAAAGATGAATCTTATTCCAGCATTAAGAAATGCTCAAACATTGGAATAATCACTTGACAGCTGTGTGCTGGCACTTTGCTGAGGTTAAATCCAGAATGTGTGGTTGTGTACCTGAGGAAGCCCAGCTCCCACAATGGCTCCGCTGTGTATCATTGGTCCCTCCTTCCCCACAAACAGACCTGTGTGGGCACACACTGAGTCAGAGGCCCTATTGATCACTGATGGTGACTCATCACAAACACACTAAATCAATGGAGCTGGCTGTGTATTTACTAATTTTATATATATATATATCTATATATATATATATCTATATATATATATATATATATAGAGAGAGAGAGAGAGAGAGAGAGAGAGAGATATATAGATATATATATATACATATATAGATATAGATATACACACATGAAAAACAAAAAAAAACAAAACAAAAAAAACACACGATTATCCATGTCTCAAAATATCCACATCCCTAGTACATTTTCATTGTCTAAATTTGTTGAGGCATGACGTCTTTCCTGGACACAAGTAATTTCAGTGTCCCTGGTGACATAATTATCACATTTACATGCAGCATGTAAATGTAATATGATAACAAGATGCAAGTAAGGAACAATCCATGCAAACACCATGCCCTGACTGTGTTAGTGCCACTGTGTTACTTTTAGTCAGGATGTGATTACTGAAGTACAATTACATAAACAAATCTGAGTAATTGCAATTACATAAACATATATGCTGTACCTCCATTTGACTGGCATTAACAGATACTAGGCAGAATGTATTTTTCATAATGTGCAATGAAGTTATCGGGTTAGCTGTGATGAAGCTGACGTTGTTTGGTCAGTTTAGTGTTTTTTTCATATTCACAATGTAAACCAGAGGTGCTATTTTATACAACTATGGAAAAGTCTTAAAAATATAGTTCACTCACTTCATGTCAGACAGTAGTGTTCTAAATGGAAGTATTTTTTCAGTACTTTTGCTCCCGTTGTATACATTTGGTACTATAGCACGCACTATACCTCCAGAAACAGTGAACAGGACTCCAACAATTTTGCAGATGAAAGTACGTAGTCGGACAATCCCAGGAATCTTCACTCCATTCAAGTAGCTTTTGATTTCTGGGATCCCAGAGCCTGCAGCTACCGGCTGAATAGAGGCATATCAAATAAGCACAACAAGTGTCAGGTGATCCTGACTGACTGAAATATGACACGATCTAATAGCACAAATACATTCAGAATAAAAACAAAAAATAAAAAAATGGGACTTCTTTGTCACAGGAAAACACTGGAGAGTTGTAAGGAAAGGTTTAAGGCCATCTATCTATAAATGGAGAAGTCTTATTCTGAATGTGTGTCTGTGACTTGATTATCTCCATGACCGTACGTCTGATTGACTTCAAACTTGGCAGGTTTACTGCTGAGGACCAGCTGCATTATAAGTATGTGTATTTATGGACCAAAAACGGCAAAAATCAGTTTTATGTTCTTCTTAATGTTATACTGACGGACCATGAACGGCAGTCAAATATGAGGGCGGTGCAGCAACCAGATAGTCTACAGTGTACACACACTGCAGCTTTGAAACACTTGTAAGACACACAAGTATATTTCTGCACTATAACCAGACCACAGACTATTATCAGAGCCAAGCACAGACTAACGTTGTCAGAGTGAAGCTGACACTCTATGCTGATGAGTGCTGCTGCTATGATAGCGAGATAGAGGTGATTTTCTAACGTTACATTGTTGACCTGTGGCAAGGCCATAAATGTGGCAATAAATATGCATAAACATTCTTCTTGTCAGATTAATATGAAGCTGTGAGTACACATTGTTGTGTTTTTATAAAACCTGGTCATAGAGGATTTGAAGACATCTTTTCCACTCCCACAATTAACCATACATGTATCAGAAATGTGTCAATATTTAGTTTGTAGCGCTCATATCTAGACCCTCATTAGCCTACAAGGTGTGTCACAACTAATAAAATAAAGAGAATATTAACAGATTAATAAAATGTTGATTCGGACTTATTTTAAATTAAAAGAATGATAAATGAATCACACGAAAGTAGTGTAAATACGATAAATGTGCAACAATTAAGTGAAGCTACTAAGCACAGACATGTTTCACCATGACCAAGTGTAGCTTCATCTAAACAGTGTTGTGATCGCGAGCTGCTGTGTGGAACAGCATCACCTCAGGTTGGGTTATTGAGGTTTGTCAAATCTGGACCTGATTCATGCACATTGTTGCTTTGACTTCATTCAGCCTGTAACAGTTTCATGTCAGCTCTTGCACAAACGTATACTCTATTATTCACACATTTTACAGGCACTGTACTAGTTTTGGCCAATTTTTCGAAATGGCTGAATGATCGTCTTTACGTTTGATTTATCTTTTTGATTTCTCACCAGCACTGGAATTTAACTTCAGCAAACAGATTGAATCTTAATTTCTGGAAACTGAAAGCTCTTCTCTGTTTGTCTCTGATGTATCACAAATATGTTTCTAATCAACATATCTTATATATCAGTGTTTCCCAAATACTGGGTCGCGACCCACATGTGGGTCGCATGAGATTTTATTTGGGTCGCCAAATAAATTTGTAGTACCGTATTGATCTGAATATAAGACGATATTTTTCCCATTGAAAATGCCCTGAAAAAACGCCCTCGTCTAATATTGGGGATCTAAGCAAATACACATGTATTGTACTTGCATATGTTCCGTGCTTGAATACAGCACACTTCGCCTGCTCTGGCACGGTTGGAAGGGGTGTGCTCCAGCACGGTACGGGCATTCATGCACGAGCACATGAACGGTCACGCACGCAGCACGCGAACGTGGATAAAACGTAAATCATGCAACTTTCCTGCTGCCTCCGCAAAATCGTTTAATGCGTGGCGCGATTACCGGCGAATGGCTGCGTTGCGCAATCAATAATCAACCATGTTGTCTGTGTCGCTGTCCATGGTGCTGCTGCAACCGCGTATAAACAAAAGTTGATTTATGATGAAAGGTATATATGGCAGTCTGTGTGCGCCGCACCTGTCAGATCCGGCAGACCTGACCGGGTGGGCGCGGTGCCGACCGAGGCACCGACCGGCATCAGGTGGGCCGGCCAGTGTGCGCCGCCACCCGGTTGAATGTAGCAGCCAGCTGACATGCCGCTCCGGCTGTCAGTTGGACGCTCTCTGAAGTTACCTCCGAAACTGTCAAGGTAAATAAACATCCCTTAACCCCTTAACCCTGGCCCTGAGTGCAATGTGAGACGGTGGCGGTCTCAGAAAGAAGAGCTAAAAAAAAAAAAATGCCCACAGCCAGAGAAGGGCTTTTCGTGGTCCAAAAACTGGGCGATTCAACGAGACTGACAGGAGGGTGTGCGATTTTGTGAATGAGAAACGTAGTGAAGGACTGCCCGTTACGAGGGCTGTGATGCAGCAAAAAGCACCTGAAGTTGCCACAGAGCTCAACCCCGAACTGAGTTTAAAGCTAGCATGGGCTGGTGTCGCAGAATGTCCATATAAAAAGTATATTTCCAAAAAAGGGTCTTGAAAAAGAGGGGTCGTCTTAAAATCGGGGTCGTCTTATATTCAGATCAATACGGTATTTCTTCCATGTCCAGTCTAGCCTATTTAAGATCTATATCTGCAGTGCACCTTTTAGCCACATGAGGGAACTCGCTGTTATTTTTTAATTTTTTTTTTTTTTTTTAAACCATACTCGCACTTTCCGCTCAGATCACCAATAGTGTGTTTCCGCCATATTTTCGCCGTAATTCACGCGCAGCCAGCCACAATGGATGCTTGGCTGATCAAAAAGAGAGCCCCGGATAAAGACACTACTACCCAACAAGAGAACAATCTATATCTTTTTGAGATGGCTGTTTTACCTATTCAAGATGAAGTGATGTGGAAATGGCACTAAAAATGGCCAGAAATGGCAATTTATGTACAAGTTCGCTCTTGTGATTTATAGATAAAGCCGACATTGTGATTTGGGTCGCAGTGGTTTGTCATTTTTAAAAAATGGGTCCCCAGAAAAAAAGTTTGGGAAACACTGTTATATATCATGTTGGACCGCATTTCAGCCATTTTCATTACTTAAGCCACCAAAAGTACTTGATTGAGGTTAGGGAAAGGTTAGGTTTAGGAATAATACCCATTACATTACAGTAACATAATGTAAGCTGAATTATGTAGACTGCTAACCCTAAAATGGTTCCATGGGCATGCCTTTCAATTCAAAGTTTAAAATGCCGCGTTTCAGAGGCTTTTCCACCCTGACACAAAATAAAAATCTGGAGTAAACACTGAATAACGATATAGGATACTCAGCAGCCTTACCTCAATAAGGACGAGCACACTGGCAATGAAGACAAAGCTCATGTTGAATGCCAGAAGCTCCAGAAGAGAAAGAGCCAGACAGCCTTTCTCACTGCACTCTTCTACAGCTGGAAGGTTTTGGGTAAGGCAAAGCAACTACAAATCTGTGGATCATTTCTTGACATTACAGTTGTAATTCATAATGCTGGTGCCACTGAAACCTCTTTTCGACCAAAACAATTCTGGTTCTTCAACCAGTACCATTCGGGATCCTTGGAGCCAAGGTGCTAACTAGTGAGTCTCTTTGAGTCTTGTATCTGTTTATATATACAGTACAGGCCAAAAGTTTGGACACACCTTCTCATTCAATGCGTTTTCTTTATTTTCATGACTATTTACATTGTAGATTCTCACTGAAGGAATCAAAACTATGAATGAACACGTGGAGTTATGTACTTAACAAAAAAAGGTGAAATAACTGAAAACATGGTTTATATTCTAGTTTCTTCAAAATAGCCACCCTTTGCTCTGATTACTGCTTTGCACACTCTTGGCATTCTCTCGATGAGCTTCAAGAGGTAGTCACCTGACATGGTTTTCACTTCACAGGTGTGCCTTATCAGGGTTAATTAGTGGAATTTCTTGCTTTATCAATGGGGTTGGGACCATCAGTTGTGTTGTGCAGAAGTCAGGTTACTACACAGCCGACAGCCCTATTGGACAACTGTTAAAATATATATTATGGCAAGAACCAATCAGCTAACTAAAGAAAAACGAGTGGCCATCATTACTTTAAGAAATGAAGGTCAGTCAGTCTGGAAAATTGCAAAAACTTTAAATGTGTCCCCAAGTGGAGTCGCAAAAACCATCAAGCGTTACAACGAAACTGGCACACATGAGGACCGACCCAGGAAAGGAAGACCAAGAGTCACCTCTGCTTCTGAGGACAAGTTCACCTGAGTCACCAGCCTCAGAAATCGCAAGTTAACAGCAGCTCAGATCAGAGACCAGATAAATGCCACACAGAGTTCTAGCAGCAGACCCATCTCTAGAACAACTGTTAAGAGGAAACTGCGCAAATCAGGCCTTCATGGTCAAATAGCTGCTAGGAAACCACTGCTAAGGAGAGGCAACAAGCAGAAGAGATTTGTTTGGGCCAAGAAACACAAGGAATGGACATTAGACCAGTGGAAATCTGTGCTTTGGTCTGATGAGTCCAAATTTGAGATCTTTGGTTCCAACCGCCGTGTCTTTGTGAGACGCAGAAAAGGTGAACGGATGGATTCCACATGCCTGGTTCCCACTGTGAAGCATGGAGGAGGAGGTGTGATGGTGTGGGGGTGTTTTGCTGGTGACACTGTTGGGGATTTATTCAAAATTGAAGGCACACTGAACCAGCATGGCTACCACAGCATCCTGCAGCGACATGCCATCCCATCCGGTTTGTGTTTAGTTGGACCATCATTTATTTTTCAACAGGACAATGCCCCCAAACACACCTCCAGGCTGTGTAAGGGCTATTTGACCAAGAAGGAAAGTGATGGAGTGCTGCGGCAGATGACCTGGCCTCCACAGTCACCGGACCTGAACCCAATCAAGATGGTTTGGGGTGAGCTGGACCGCAGAGTGAAGGCAAAGGGGCCAACAAGTGCTAAACACCTCTGGGAACTCCTTCAAGACTGTTGGAAAACCATTTCAGGTGACTACCTCTTGAAGCTCATCGAGAGAATGCCAAAAGTGTGCAAAGCAGTAATCAGAGCAAAGGGTGGCTATTTTGAAGAAACTAGAATATAAACCATGTTTTCAGTTATTTCACCTTTTTTTGTTAAGTACATAACTCCACATGTGTTCATTCATAGTTTTGATTCCTTCAGTTAGAATCTACAATGTAAATAGTCATGAAAATAAAGAAAACGCATTGAATGAGAAGGTGTGTCCAAACGTTTGGCCTGTACTTTATGTCTATATCACAATAACATATATGCCTTAAAGGACTATACCAGTGACTCTAAAGGTCTGTTCCATATACTACAGTTTACGCACATTTTACATTGCAACAAATCATTTTGAAAATCATTCAGGGATACTAAAGATTTCACCATATATAATCATTTTCACATTTAAATATTTGGTTGAAACACTCAACTTAACCTATAATGTAACCGATAATGTCATGCCTTTTGGCTATAATTGGGTGCATTTACATTTTACTGTCTTTTAAAATGTTTATTAATGTACACTGTCCCTCTCTAACAAATAAAGGTTAAAGAAAAGAAAGAAAGAACTGATAATAAGTCAACAAAACACAACAGTGCTGCTGCTTTTAGGAAAACCTATCTGGATGACTTTATTACAGTGATGGAATACTGGTGTGAAGAAAGTCTCGGAAAGTTCTTTTTCATATCGTAGTGGAATGAATGGAAACCGTCGGCTGGAGGAAAGGGAGGAAAAATCATATCAGACTTCTAAAATACAATTTTTTGCTTTAAGAAAAATTAGCAGAAATGTCGAGTAGAGATTATGCTAAACATGCAATATCACTGGAATGGACTTTTAGTACATGATGAAACAAAATGTTTTGGATATTACCACTACAACGTGGATCGAGCTGCACACTTTTGCCCCACCGAGCCCCACCTGAACCCAACAGGCAATCCTTTTTTTGTGTCCTGTCCCGTGCCTGAGGTTTTGCTTGTCCTCCATCATAAAGTTATATTTACCACCTGAAATAGCCTATATTTTGCCTTCAGAGTCGTCACGTAAACTCCAGCACTATACAGGAAGTTGCCCAATCCAACTATCTCTCCCCTATCTCTGGAGAGACCTGAACATGGCTGTCCACCGACGGTCCCCATCCAACCTGACTGAGCTTGAGAGGATTTGCAAAGAAGAATGCCAGAAAATCCCCTAATCCAGGTGTGCAAAGCTTGTTGCATTTTACCCAAAAAGACTTGAGGCTGTAATTGCTGCCAAAGGTGCTTCAACCAAGTACTGAGTACTTATGTCAATGTGATATTTCAGTTTTTTCTTTTTAATAAATTTACAAAAAATTCTACAATGCTGTTTTAAGGTTGTCATTATGGGGTACCAAGTATAGAGTAATCAAAGAAAAATTGAATTTAAACGATTGTAGCATCAGACCGCAACATAACAAAAGTGAAAAATTGAAGGGCGTCTGAATACTTTCGAAATGCACTGTAGCACCAACGTGACCAAACCCAACCCGAACCTGAGCATAACTTCTAAATTTTTGTCCGACCCATGGGGCTCCGACAGGTCCTAATAACCTTGGGTCAAGAATCCACAAAATTAGAGTACCTGAGCATCCTGAAATGAAGTGGCATACCAGCACTGAAGTGAATTAAGTTTCGCATCAGAGGTTTCTGGAGTAGTATTAAAGGATACAATTTCCAACCAAGGTGAATTTGAGATGGCTAAAGAGGCGCACAAAGAAGTCCACAAACATGCCTACCTGAAAGAGACAGTGAAATAACACTTGGTGTGCTTTTTGCACTCTGTTTGGACTGCCAGCCAACACTGCTTCTCAGGCTATGATAATGGTTAGTGCTATAGTTTGAGAGACGGGTAGGAAGCGCTGCCTTAGAGACAACTTTCAGGGCAAGAGAGCACCATGAGAGGCAATTAAAATTCCCTGTTTAGCTGCATAATGTTGCATTTAGACATTTAGTGGCCATTTCAATTCAGCAAAAAAACCAACAACAACATATCACGAAAACACCTACCAAACCAACAGTGACTCCAATAGTGAACACCAGAATCCACCGCACAGCTTCATATTTCTTTGCTTTCTATTGGTAAACAAAAAACAAAAACATCTGACATAAATCACATTGAGCCAGGCAGGTCTGAACAGAGTGCACAGCACCTCTTCATTTACAAAGGGCTACAAATGCAGCATCACTGATCTGTGCATGCTGTATTTCTGTACTTTCTCTGCATATAGGGCAGTACATATCTCAGGACACACAGTGCAATACATATGATACCTCTGTCAATGAATATGACCAAATATGACAGCAAATATGAATACAGTCAGCAATTCACATACAGCCTGCACACTGAGGAGAAGAATCAGCATGGCCTCATCAAGGTAAAATGATTCATGATATCTTCAATACATAATGCAATTCTGTAATTGTGATTTTGTCAGTTCGATATTTGATACTGTGCAATTTTGGGAAAAGTTATGTTTTTTTCATTTTACAATTATCGTACTTAATGTATAAAGATGAGAAATACCGTTTAAAATATTAAATAGTGAATTAAATTCAATTAAATAAGTAAACAATACACAGAAAGGGCAGCATATGATTGTATTTTTGGTACATTTTGATGCAACTAATATATTGTTATTTAACTTAATTGTACAGTAACTGCAATTTAATTTTAAATTTTTAAATAGAAGGCACCATAATAAATGTGTAAATTGTAATTTTACAATTTATACACAGGATTACACGGGATTATGATGCTTTCCATTTTTCATATTCTCACACACTCTCACATTCTAATATATTCTGGCATATTTCATTCTGTACAGGTTTCATATTTCCTGTAATATATTCTCATACTGTATTTTTTTTTTTTTTTTTTTTTTACATTTGTTTCTGTCTGCCTTGGGATGTTCTACTTCTGGAAATTTGGAGTAGTACATTTGCCTTTCACTGATACATGTTGTTTGCTGCCTCAATGAACTAGCTTCAACACTAGGATCAGCTAAGTGTCATTCTCTCTTACCTTGTTGTCCATTCCCTCCAGAACCTCCACATAGGGCTCATTGATGCAGCGGTCATAATCAAGGCTCTGTTAAGGCAAAAATAAAGGCTGTGTATGTAGAATTTGCACACTATCTGGATCATATTTTTAATGATTCTAATGCATTCCAGATGCAGCGTGTAACCACACCTGAATATCTTGATTGTATTTCAGAGGGCGAGGCTTTCTCACAAGTTTCTTACCTCATAATCTTTCCTTGGTAGGATTTCATCTTCTTCATCTCGAATTTCCCCAAGGATTGCCTAGAAAAGAAAGAAATCCAAATCCATCTGGATACATGCGCATGCAGAACAGCAAACAGTTCACAGATGTGAGGTCACCTACACGACATCAGGAAAACCCAACAGCTAGAAATTATTATTATTGTTGTTATTATTGTTGTTATAATACTAATACTAATACTAATAATAATAATGTTGTTTTTGTTACTGTTACTGTTATTATTATCATTATTATTAGTGGTAGTAGTAGTAGTAGTAGTAGTAGTAGTAGTAGTAGTATCTTTAGACTTGTTGCTGCTGTTGTTTTTATTTTTTATTAGGGATGGGAGTTGATATAAAGTGATTCAATTTGTGATACATGGGTGCCGAATCCAATTCAATATGTGCTGCGATTCTGTAATTATTGCTGTTTTGCATGTACTGCAATTCAATACTGTGCAATTCTGGACAAACTTAAGATTCAAGATTCAAGAGGTTTATTTGTCACATGCATAACTGTACATGTACAGCAGCAGTGAAATGGGATTGCAACTACTCCAGCAACTGAAAAATAAAATAGAAAAAGTAATAAAGTAATAAATATGTATGACTTCTATTTACAGGAGAGGAAAAAAGTTAAAAATAAACATAAAATATAAATTAATGGCATATTCACAGGATCTATATGTACATAGTAAAACTTAAGGACTTGTTCCATTTTAATATTTATGTAATTAATGCAAGTAAGAAATAAAACTGTAAATAAATAAATAAATAAATGATTAACTAAATTAAATAAGTAAAATAACATTAAAATTAAAATGGTAATAAAAAGAAAAATAAAACAATAGGGTTGTCATGTCCTATATCAATGTATTTTTTGTATACTTTGATGCAGCCAATGTACTGTAATAAAATTCAATTAAATTAGTACTGTTACTACTGAAGCAACCAGCCAAAACAAACAAACAAACAAAAACCCACAGTGGTATTATGATTAGGACAGTTGCCATTATATAACTACCATATATTTCATGCTAGACAAATACTCATATTGCGGCTTTATTTTGGTGATCAATATTAGACAAATAATTTGTGTAAATTAGTCATGTTTTAAAATTATAATAATGTTACTTATTATTGTTTCAACTCAGTAAAGTAAAAATGTTTATCTACTGATTATTTTTATTAAATCCAACTTTGATTAAAGCTTTTTTGCTTTTTTGTAGTCAACAGATTAGACATTAGAGAAATTAGATGAAAGAAAATATCTGTGGGGGCTGGGTGTAATTTATTCAGATTTTTTAAAATAGTTAATAACATTATTGATCCATCTATTTATTTATTTATGTGTATATTTTTGGTAATCACTCAGTATCATGGTGAAACAGTGGTAGTACCATAGTTAGGAGCTGGGATGGGTTAAGACAGTGTAATCATAACTAGCAGTCAGTGACATAGTGAAACTGTTTCCTACATAAAAACACAGGAGATATTAATGCCTTACCTCTTGGCAGATACTCAACAGATACCTAACAGACCAGAATTTTACTTCCTCTTGCCGTTACGATCTTCTGGTAAATTCGACAAAATTTTGACCCTCTACGTAGCATTGTAATTAAATAAATTCTCAACTTTTTAACTGATCACCGCCGTGTATCTTATTTGTTAGAAAGTTACTGAAATAAGTTCTGCTTCTTGGGTGTAAATCATGCCGAATTTAAGAATGGCTTCTGAGGAATCACAGAACATCTTAAACTATGTTTTATTATGTATCCGCTTTTGCTGATATCCGCGGCAATTTGAAAAGCCAGATTTTTGAATGATGTTTTGCATGGTGTAGGTATCACCACTAAAATGACACCGGGATGTTATCAGGGCTGGGATGAAACAATGATGCTTCATATCGCCACATGGCAAACATATTTAAATAGAGTTCGCTGGTTTCTTCTGTCCCGTTTTTGCACATGAATTGTGAATGGATCCTCGTAGAAGCTTATTTGCTTGCAAATGACAACAGAACACTAGACAGGAGGGTGGAACAAGCAGGAAGGGCACAGGAAGAGACGCTCATCACTGACTCACCAAGTTCTCGAAAATGTCCCATTTTGACTTAATTAAATGATATTCACTTTGCATAATAATAACTACAGTTTTCCTTACCAGTTCCTCGGGTGTACGTGTCTCCCCCTCTCTGCAGCAACATTGGCAACAATAACTATTTCCACAACACGCCATCTTCGTTGTTGTCCTCTGCTGCGTTCAGGTAATGTGGTAAAAACCATGAGAACCCCTCTAGTGTTGGAAGCAATAACTGTACCAAGTTTGAAGCCGTCGACATGCTTGACGTTGCACGCCCTCTTTGGCTGCAATCCATACTCTTCTCAACTGTACACATATGCGAATGAAAAATCCGGCGACCACATGTATATGACCTTCTAACAGTTGTGATCATAGCTTACAAATGCCGATTTTTTTTATTTTTTTTTTTTAATGATTTGGTTAAATGATTTTATTTGAAATGAACACGAAATTGCTAACACTAAATGACAGGCATGTCCTTGTTTGTAATACCAGAATTCAAAAAGTCATAGACACAGGGGTCCTTCTCAAACTCTCAAACTGTTAATACTTCCATAGTTGAAACCTGAGTTCCCATGTCCCAGTATTTACCTCTTGAACATGAGAGTAACAGTATTTTCACTGCCAGTTACCTGCTGAAAACGCGGATGAACAGTCTTTCAGAAAGCTGAGGGGAACTGTATTTTTCAAGTGATATTTAGAACTATTCGGATGAGTTTAATGGTACTTTGTAGCAGCATTTATCACGTGAAAGCTGAAGCGTTCGACATTTTCAAGAGTTGGAGCTGTATCTACAATCTTTCTCTTGGGCTTAGAATGCAGCATTAGCACCCCTCCACCCTACCTCGCCGTGTCATGTGACGTTCAGAGCCCGACGACTGCTCCAAACTGCCAAAACTGCGTCACGTTTACGCTTTTGTTTAACAATACATACCCAGATTTGCACGGATGTATGCACAAAAGACGGTGAACATATTATAATTCGTACTGATATTTACAACTATTGCAAAGAAAAGTTATTTTGCTAACACAGAATTGGATTAGTACTATTATGCGCCAAGTACTGCGCAAATCAACCCCCATAAAGAAGCGAAGGAAAAAAAACGTCCTCCTGCTGCATTCGCGTCCCGATGGAAAAAGGGACACTATTCCATTTGCTGTTCCATTTGTCCCGAAAAGCCACCTTTCAGCTGCTAAATGTTACTAAAAAATACATCAGCTGTAATTTAATTACGATTCCATTCCGTCCATTTGATCACAAATACGCCTTGTTTGTGATGTCAGAATTCAGGCTGTCTAAAATATTCTGGTAAAACCAGGAGTACTGCTACATTATTTCAGTATATCAGTATTTTCTTGCTGTAGCTACTTAATCAAAAAAGTGTCACTTAGAGATCAGAACTCTTAAAATAGAAGGACATAAGCAGTTGTTTGATCCTTGGCCTGTGCACGTGTGAGAAATAAAGTCGAATTGTCGTCGCATACATAAAATCACTTTGAAAGTATGAACATTTCAAATCGTCACTTTTATCTGAAGTCATATCCGTGTTTTCCCATAGGCCAAGAATGCATCATTGGAGGGCTTTTGACTTGCTTTTGAGCATCAGATTGCATGCGATTATACACATAGTGGACCTCGGCTGTGGAGGGGAGACCACCGGGCACCGTCAGAGAGAGGACAGCCGTCACCGACCGTGCAAGACGTACGAGGCGACGGTAATGCGTCTGAATAGCTGTGTTTTCCCCGCATAAACAGACTATGCATGAGTTTAGATGTTGAACGTTCATCAGTATACAGCTTGGACCCCCAGCTAACATCGCTAGTTTGGAATATATGAAATTTAGCTATCTTAGTGTCACTTTTCTAACAAAGCGAAGATAGCCCTGTACCTGCACTGTGGTGACGATATGTTTTATTTTATGTTTAGTGTTCATTCCAGAATAACTGTTTGCTGCAACTTTTGTTTGTGAGTTAGAGACAGAAAGAAGTACGAGCGGACAGACATCAGACTACATTTAAATGTGCTGTTGTCCTCCCTGAGACACACCATTGCCACGAACTCTGTTTACAATCATGACCGTGTAGAGTTTTGTCGCTTATTGGTAAATGTTCATGCCGATTAGAACATGTTTCAATATGTTTTTCGATTCATTATGGTCTCCTCGTGTATTCGGTGTGTAGATAATCCACCAAGAAGCAGCTTATTTTAATAAAATGCCATTTTAAAAATGGTTCCTCCTGTGTTTCCACGATCACGTGGAGAGCAGTAATTTCATGAGAACACAAGGGACTTATCAATTCTAATGTTTGAATTTTACTTACACCGAATGTTGCCTCGTGGATCATGCATACACCGAATTTACGAGAAGACAGTAAGGATTCGGTAAGTGTGTTAAGGTATCTTTGCTATGTTTGCACGTTTGCCAGCAAAACGGGCAGCAGTAAATGGTCCGGTTTCTGAATGGAGTTTGGTGTAGCAAAAAAATCTCACAGTATGCAGGTAATGAGCATCGAGGCTAGTAACTGCACAAGATTCAGAACTGTTTGTTCTCCTTTATTTTACTCCTAGTAAACAGTAGCCACAATGGTGAACCAGGTTCAGCGTGTGGACGGTAACTGGCAGTCAGGCAAGAGCGACTCCAGCGGAGCCAGCAACAGCGGCGGTGAGAGCTCCAAGGAGAGCTCCCGCTGCTCCACGCCGGTGCTCGACGCGGACCGGTCGGACAGGCTGCGGGACAAGATGCTGAGGAGGATGGAGTCTGGGGATCGCTGGTTCTCTCTTGAGTTCTTTCCTCCCCGCACCGCCAGTGGAGCAGTAAATCTTATCTCAAGGCATGTCACCTCCAACTACATTTGTACAGGATAGGATAGAGGAGACTCTCATGTGCTTTACACAGAAAAACAAGAGGAGCACATGAGGCACCCACAACAGCAATGCAAAGCCCAGTCATACTTTATTTGGATTGTCCAAAGCTGACATGCAGCTTACTGTCAAGTGACAATGTGCCAGATGCAGGAAGCAATATATGAACAAGTCTCCTCTTATTTTTGTTCATATCCAGGATTTGTCCTTACTTTGTTAGAACCATTTGAATCCTGGGATTGACCTGTGTTTTCTTATTTTTTGCTTTCCTCTTAGGTAAGAAAGGATTTTATGCGTGGTCAAGAGTAGTCTTACCACGATAAGATTGAAAGCTTTCTTATTGTCACAGTCCACAAATTGGTTGTCCAGCACATTTTAGAACATAAAAAATATATCAGTGTGTAATCACATTCAGATTACTTTGTTTTAGAGTAATTGTAAGGATTAGATTATTGAGATTTGTCAGATTCAGGTTGGGTGGAATTTCAGATGTTTGGGGTCGACCTCGTCTTTGGTTTTAGATGCACTATATTAATATGTTACTGCTGTTGGAAAGCTTTTATTTCCCTTACACTAGCATAATGACTTGTCAGCTCAAGTAACATTACCCTCACTTCACGTCTTTGCTCTGCTCCACTTATGCCCCTTTTCCACCAAAAAGCACCTCATGCTAGTTCGGAGCTGGTGCTAGAGCCAGTGCTTAACTGGTGCCAACAAAGAACAGGTTTGCTTTTCCACCGGCCAACAGCCAAGCGGAGCCAAGTCAGAGCCACGTCATTACGTCAGTTTAAAACGTGATCATGTGGGTGTGCGAGACGCTCGCTTGGAATCACACCAACAAACATGGACGAGCCATCGTAGCGATGCAAATACTGTTCATGTGTCTACAAGCCTACTTTGCGGTCCAGAGGCGAAAAACGCAATTATGGCCGGCTACCCGTCGTATTTGTGGTCGGAACGAACGGTGAGTATGTTTAGCTATATGTTTATAGCGATCGCTGCTTCCGTTTGAGTCTGTAAGTCCGCCCACCAATGACGCGGTGGGCCACATCATCGGTTCTTTCTCTGGCTCCTGTTTAGCCCGTGCTCGCCGTTGGTGCTTGTTTGGAACCGATTTGGAACCAGTTTGGCCGGTGCTCGGGCGGTGGAAAACCAAAAAACTGGTGCTAAGTCAGGCACCGGCTCCGAACCAGCCCTGGTGGAAAAGGGGTATTAGAGACTGTGTGTGTGTGTGTTTGGAGGCCTCACTCAACATTGGTGAAACACACAGAGTACAGTAGTGGTGGAAATTATCGTTCATTTGGAAGTTTCAGTTCATTTGGTTCCGTTCAGCAAAATGATTGGGTCACTGGTCGGTTCAGTGGTCCTGTATGTGTGCTATGTGCCTGAGTCGCTTCTGAACACAGAGCCTCAAGTATAATAAGGGCAAAACACAAATGCTACATTAATTCTTTGCCCTCAGCTCTAATGCTTAGTTACATGAAGTCCACATTAGAAAATTACTGATTTTTCAGTAATTTCATGGCTTGGCACCGTGAAGCTTTAGTTGATTTGCCAACCAGTTCTCTGCCAAGTGACCGTATGTGTACTGCTTCTTTGTCACTTGCTTACATCTCCATTATTCATTGCTCCAATTTGTTGCCTTCCATTTATCTTCTCTGTGTAAAATCTGGCTGGGCGGCCTCATCCTCTCATTCAGAGAGTGTTCTCCTTGTTTATGGGTTAACCTTTATTGATCCCTCTATGGAGGGATTCTGCATTTCTCTGCATTTTGACCCATCCTAAGTATCAGTAGCAGCGGACAGCCAACATGCAGTGCTTGGGGAAGTCAGCGTCTTGGTCAGCGACACTACAGGAGAATTAACCTTTTTGAAGTTAGGGAAAACCAGAGCAACCAGAGGAAAGCCACACAACGTGGGGAGAACATGCAAACTCCACACAGAAAGGCCTTGCCCCAGCCAGGATTTGAACCCTTGTAAGGCAACAGTGCTAACCACTGAGCCATTGTGTTTTGCAGTATTGAATGATGACCTGAACACATTCAAACTACATGATAATACTCAGTCTGTCAACAAGTTAAAATCTCTTGTTCACTGAATAGGAATGATTCTGTGAAGGAGGCTAATTCAAAGGGCGACTGATCTAGCTTACTCTTTAGTTTGGTCCTAGTAAAAATGCTGCCTCCCACTCACCCAAACTTGGAAGTTATCCAGAGACAGGCCCGGACTGTACATCGTGAGAAACAATAAAATTTTCATTTATTTATAGCAAATCACTTGCTGGCAAACTGGATAATGTATGCTTGTGGCAATCATTTATGAAAAATGCTATAATAATTCATCAGTGGACTGACTGACAAAAGATCTTTCCACAGTATAGAATTACCGAGCACCAAATGCAGGCACTATGTGTAGTTGCGCACAGCACTGAAGAATGGGTCCAAGCCTTAATAAAACTATCTAGATAAAAACAGAGCTTTAAAAGTGTTTGCAGTCTTACACAATGCAAGCTATTTTGAAGCCACTATTGTCATGTTACGATGAAACCAACTATTCCAAACAATTTTCTATGTAGTGAACTAGATTCTCTGTTCAGTTATGGCCCTTTTCCACTAGTACCTACTCACCTCGACTTTGCTCGACCCTACTTGGTTTGAGAGCTTTTCCATTAGGTGGTAGCAGATACTATTTTTGCCCCTTTTCCACTTGTACCTACTCGGCTCGATTCTACTCGCCTCGACACGGTTTTGGTGGTTTTCCATTACAATTGAGTACCAGCTCACCGTAGGTGGAGTCGTCATAGCAAGTTGGAGCACCGTCCAGCTCCCTCTGGATTCTTTGGGCCGCCACCAAGCTCAGCTCGACTCAGCTTGCTTGGAACCCTGGCTGAGTAGGTCCCAAAATAGTATCTGCTACCAGGTACTACCACCTAATGGAAAAGCTCTCAAACCAAGTAGAGTCGAACCGAGTCGAGCCGAGTAGGTACTAGTGGAAAAGGCCCATTTGGGACCTACTCAGCTGGGGTTCCAAGCGAGCTGAGTCGAGCTGACTTGAGCCGAAATGTGACGTAAACACCGTGCATACCAATGATTGGACGGGGAGCGATGACACATGAGAGCGACTCCTGCATGAAAACGGAACCCGGCATTAAAAAAAAAAAAAAAAAAAAAAAACGACCACAGTGACTGCGCATTGATCATCACTGAAGTTGACAAAGTCGGAAAATGGCAAGCAAACCGGTATCGTGGTCAAATGAAGAGGTGGAGACTTTTCTGTTCTTGGTGGCGGCCCAAAGAATCCAGAGGGAGCTGGACGGTGCGCCGCCTTGCTATGACGACTCCACCCACGGCGAGGTGCTACTCAATTGTAATGGAAAACCACCTAAACCATGTTGAGGCGAGTAGAGACGAGCCGAGTAGGTACAAGTGGAAAAGGGGCATTAGGATAGTTGCCCTGTTGGAATGGAGAGTGCCTCTAGAAATGTCCACGAGTGTCTTGCAGTTTTAAATTATTCTTATGCATTTCAACTATCTGTGTGTTTTGGGCTTTTTTTGGCCTTGGTAATGTCTACAGTATTCCCTTCCTGGTTATAATTTATTTTTATTGCTCATACACCTGTACTAATGACTGCTGTTAAATTTTTATCAACGCAGTTGCTCTCTCTTGTTTCTATCAATGTAGAAATCTATTGCACTTTGCCTGTTATTAAGCACTGTGTTCATGAAATGATTGTGCAAACTGGGCTTGAATTAGCCTCATTGACTGACCACTGATTGCCTGTAAAACCTGATTTGCTCTGCACAAGAGCCTCACTGAAGTCAGTCAAGTTAGGAAAGCCTGGATTTTTTGAACACATTTCATAAAATACCATTCGTTTTTCCTTATTTTCATCAAGACTTTTAATGCAGCATTTGATCAAACCACAAGGCAGGAAAACCAAGAATTATTGTCAATATATTTTTAACACACTAGTATCCCCAATCGCTGTGGAATTGTCTAAATTCTTAGAAAAAAAAGGAGGTAAAGCCTTCTTCATGTGACTTTGTTCTTTTTCCTGTTCTTTTTTTTTTTTTTTTTTTTTTTTTACTTTTTAGATTTGACCGTATGGGCTCCGGAGGGCCCCTGTTCATTGATATTACCTGGCACCCAGCCGGGGATCCAGGCTCAGACAAGGAAACATCCTCCATGATGATTGCAAGCACAGCAGTCAACTACTGCGGTCTGGAGACCATCCTCCATCTGACCTGTTGCAACCAGACAAAAGAGAAGATCACTGGCTACCTGGCCAAAGCCAAGCACCTGGGCCTCAAGAACATCATGGCGCTGAGAGGAGGTAGGCATATTTGTTGGGAGCATGGGGCAGTGAGGTCCTAACTTCATAAAGCAAATTTGTTCCTACTTCCATGCCTTAGGGTAGGAGGAGGTTTCCTTTATGAGCCCATTTGTGCACACATTCAGCACAAATGATGTGTTAGGTACACCTGACAGCATGGAGTTTATTAAAACACATCAACTTGATTGAATGCCCTGGTGGAAAGATTAGGTTAGATTATTATTAGATTAGAAAGTCTTTTTTGTCCCCAAGGAGCAACAGCTGTCGACAACCAAATTCATACCATAAAAAAACAGTACAATACATAGAAACATAAATACAAATAATAGATGTCATCAGGTGAGTTATCATGACCATAGCTGTACAGTACAAGGACACAAGCCTAAAGCTTATTCAGAAACCCAATACTACAGCTGAAGGAACAAATGATCTGAGGTACATGTTTGATTTGGCCCTCTTAGGGAAGGTATACCTCTTTCCTGACGGCAAAAGCCGAAACTCAGCATAAAGAGGGTGATGTGGATCTGCCAAGATGATCTTTGCCCTCTGAATGGCTCTTGCTTGATAAACACTGTCAAGCTGCTGCAAGCTCGTGCCAGTGATTTTTTTGGCAAAGTTTAACAATACTTCCCAGCCGATTTTTATTAGTGATGCTAAGGTTCCCGTACCAGCAAATCACAGCAAAAGTTAAGATTGACTCAATAAAAGATGAATAAAACATTTTAAAAAAGTGATCTGTCAACATTAAAATCCATCAGCTTCCTTAAAAAGAACAGTCTCTGATTGGCTTTTTTGCAGATATAGTCAGTGTAGGCCTCAAAAATCAGTTTATCATCCAAAATCGTGCCCAAATACTTGTACTGGCTTACAATCTCCACAGCTGTACCATTAATTTTCGCCGGACTTTCATCGCTACCAGGACATTCCGGAGGATGCCGTTAGAACACCGGGGTCTCCGTGGATAGTTCTTCCCAGTGACAAGTCCAGGAGGAAACGTAAACAAGCAAAGGAAACAACAGTTATCAGGTCCTCTTGAGCTTGAGATTGCGCTGCGGGATGACAATTTCACCGGACTTTCATCGCTGCCAGGACATTCCGGAGGACGCCGAGGCTGCAGGGCCGGCGCATTGACAGGGCTGAAAGGACAGCCCTTTGGGCCGCCGCCTCCCAGCTTTTTCCAGCGCCAGGTCCATGGCGAACACGGGATGACGAACTGTGCTTGCACATCCAACAAGTGTTTCCGTGACTGTTGCATTTTTTCTGATATCAGAGACATGGCTGCAGCCATCTATTACTGGACTTGGCTATTCAACTAGCAAGATGCACGATGCTTTCTATTCTCCCCTGCACCGAAAGGACTGAGCCCTAATTTCGTTGCATTATTATACGCATATGATTGTGCAATGACAATAAAAATCTATCTATCTATCTATTAATGAAAGTGGGTTTTGGGATGGGTGGATTCTTTCGAAAATCAATCAGCATTTCTTTAGTTTTACTGAGGTTTAGTTGTAAGCATGAATTATTGCGCCATTCAGTGAAATTGTCCATAACAGAACCGTGCCCCCCTTCATGGTCCTGCAAGAGGCTGACAATTACCGAATCATCTGCAAACTTTACAGTGAACCTTGAATCATCTGTGCTCTGACAATCATTTGTGTACAGCACAAAAAGTAAAGGTGACAAAACACACCCTTGGGGTGAGCCTGTAGAGCATCTCATGGCATCAGACAGAGTGCCATTGACACGAGTTCTTTGTGACCTCATAGTCAGGAAGTCGACCAGCCAACATATGGTGCCAAAGTCAAAGTCAGGTACACTATATTCCCAAAAGTATTCGCTCACCTGCCTTTACTCATACTATGAACTGAAGTGCCATCCCATTCCTAACCCATAGAGTTCAATATGATGTCGGTCCACCTTTTGCAGCTATTACAGCTTCAACTCTTCTGGGAAGACTGTCCACAAGGTTGAGGAGAGTGTTTATAGGAATTTTTGACCATTCTTCCAAAAGCGCATTGGTGAGGTCACACACTGATGTTGGTCGAGAAGGCCTGGCTCTCAGTCTCCGCTCTAATTCATCCCAAAGGTGTTCTATCGGGTTCAGGTCAGGACTCTGTGCAGGCCAGTCAAGTTCATCCACACCAGACTCTGTCATCCATGTCTTTATGGACCTTGCTTTGTGCACTGGTGCACAGTCATGTTGGAAGAGGAAGGGGCCCGCTCCAAACTGTTCCCACAAGGTAGGGAGCATGGAATTGTCCAAAATGTTTTGGTATCCTGAAGCATTCAAAGTTCCTTTCACTGGAACTAAGGGGCCAAGCCCAGCTCCTGAAAAACAACCCCACACCATAATTCCTCCTCCACCAAATTTCACAGTCGGCACAATGCAGTCTGAAATGTACCGTTCTCCTGGCAACCTCCAAACCCAGACTCGTCCATCAGATTGCCAGATGGAAAAGCGTGATTCATCACTCCAGAGAACGCGTCTCCACTGCTCTAGAGGCCAGTGGCGGCGTGCTTTACACCATTGCATCCGACGCTTTGCATTGCACTTGGTGATGTGTGGCTTGGCTGCAGCTGCTCGGCCATGGAAACCCATTCCATGAAGCTCTCTGCGTACTGTACTTGGGCTAATCTGAAGGTCACATGAAGTTTGTAGCTCTGTAGCAATTGACTGTGCAGAAAGTCGGCGACCTCTTTGCACTATGCGCTTCAGCATCCGCTGACCCCTCTCCGTCACTTTACGTGGCCTACCACTTCGTGGCTGAGTTGCTGTTGTTCCCAAACGCTTCCATTTTGTTATAATAGAGCTGACAGTTGACTGTGGAATATTTAGGAGCGAGGAAATTTCACGACTGGATTTGTTGCACAGGTGGCATCCTATGACAGTTCCACGCTGGAATTCACTGAGCTCCTGAGAGCGGCCCATTCTTTCACAAATGTCTTGTTTCACAGTCTGCATGCCTGAGTGCTTGATTTTATACACTTGTGGCCAGGCCAAGTGATTAGGACACCTGATTCTGATCATTTGAATGGGTGAGCGAATACTTTTGGTAATATAGTGTATTTCAGAGAGCCTGTTAGCTCAAATATAAGGCTGCATACAGTTAAAAGCTGACGAGAAATCAACAAAACATAAACGAGTATGAATCTTCATTCCTCCCAAATGTCCAACAACAATATTTAGCAAAGTTGCTGTGGCATCCTCCATGCCCTTATGCTGTTGATAGGCGAATTGGTGAGGGTCAAGAACACTTTGTGTCATCGACAAAATGCTCTGCTTCATGATTCGTTCAAATCCTTTCATTACTAAAGAAGTTAGTGCCACTGATCAATAATAATTCAGTGTTTTTGGCAATGGGATCAATGGGGAACAATGCATTCTTTCCATAATGTGGAAACTTTCTTTAAAGATAAAGAGAGCTGGAAAATGAATGTAAAAATGTCACTCAAAAATGGAGCACAATTTTTAAGGAGCCGACCACTGATCCCATCAGGCCCACAACTTTTCCTCACATTGTTTTTTTCAAATAGTTTTGTGACCTCAAATTCATCGATAAGAATCTGGCTACCCTCTGAAGCAACCCTTACCGATACAGACATTACAGATACGGTGGCATTTCACATCACCAAAGATATAATGCCCATATATACAGTTGAAAAGACCACACTCTACTCTCTACTCTACTCTCCTACTTCGGACACTAGGTACACAACAAGTGTCTGGCAATGCTTACTTGCCGTAATTTGTCTGAATAATGCTTTAAAAATAAGTGTATTCACTGTTGAGAGTAATGACGCCATCAACATTCTTACTTAAAGTTAATTTACTAGTATGAAAGGGAATTTAAAGACTCATCTTAAATCTGTGTCTGTGACTTGATTATCTCTATGACTGTACAACTTCAAACCTGGCAGGTGTATTGTTGAGGAGTTGCGAGTTTGATTATTTCTGGTTCAAAAGCTGCAAAAATCGGTTTTGTAATGTTATTCTTAACATTATGTTGACGGACTATGAAAGGCAGAATTCGAATTCAAGGGCAGCACAGCACCCAGTGCACACACGCTATTGTTTGAAATGCAGCTAATGAATGCCTCCCATAAGCCCAGTATCTCCAAAGTGGAGAAGGGATAGGGCCACTCAGCCCGATCAAAAGCTTTCTCTGTGTCTAGACTAAAAAGTATACAGCCTACTTTGTCAGATTGGGAAAGCTGAATCACATTGAGAGGCCTCCTCATATTATTGCATGAATTTCTGACAATAATAAATCCTGTTTGATCATTATTTATAATGGAAGGCAGGACTGTTTCTAAACACCAAGCAAGCATCTTGGAAAGCAGTTCAGGATCTGTATTTAACAGGCATATAGGCCTGTAGG